>NC_060178.1:100038670-100338670 GCF_021184085.1 Oncorhynchus gorbuscha
AGATGGGGTTTTACGTTTTACATGGTCTCCTACTAAGATGTGGTTTTACATGGTGGCACATGAAGATGTGGTTTTACATAGTTACATACTAAGATGTGGTTTTACATAGTTACATACTAAGATGTGGTTTTACATAGTGTCATACTAAGATGGGGTTTTACGTTTTACATGGTCTCCTACTAAGATGGGGTTTTACATAGTGTCATACTAAGATGGGGTTTTACGTTTTACATGGTCTCCTACTAAGATGTGGTTTTACATTTTACATGGTCTGACATACTAAGATGTGGTTTTACATGTGTGGCACACTGAAGATGGGTTTTACATAGTGACATACTAAGATGTGGTTTTACATGGTGGCACATGAAGATGTGGTTTTACATAGTGACATACTAAGATGTGGTTTTACATAGTGTCATACTAAGATGTGGTTTTACATAGTGACATACTAAGATGTGGTTTTACATGGTCTCCTACTAAGATGTGGTTTTACATTTTACATGGTCTCATACTAAGATGTGGTTTTACATGGTGGCACATGAAGATGTGGTTTTACATAGTGACATACTAAGATGTGGTTTTACATAGTGACATACTAAGATGTGGTTTTACATAGTGACATACTAAGATGGGGTTTTACATAGTGACATACTAAGATGTGGTTTTACATAGTGTCACACTAAGAGTGTCATGTTTTGTCATTTATTATCTTGTCTTGTCCCTTTTCCCACATTCGTTTCCCTCTGCTGTGTCTTATTAGGTTCTTTCCCTCTTTCTATCCCTCTCTCTCCCCTCCCTCTCTCAGATGTCTCTTCTCTCTAAGATCGTTTTCCGTTCCTGCTCCCAGCTGTTCCTATTCCCCTAATCAATCATTTAGTCTTCCCACACCTGTTCCCGATCCTTTACTGATTAGAGTCCCTATTTCTTCCTTTGTGTTCCGTTCCTGTCCTGTCGGTTCCTTTCTAGAATTCACCGTGCTGTGTTTGTGTATCGCCCTGTCGTGTCGTGTTTTCCTCAGATGCTGCGTGGTGAGCAGGTGTCTGAGTCTGTCTGGTTCAAGTTTTCCCGAGGCAACCTGCTGTTCACCTGCTGTTCAAGATCGTGGTCTCCAGTTTGTCCTCGTCATTTCGAGTGAAAGTTGTGTTTTTGTTTGTATTTACTTTACTGGATTAAAGACTCTGTTTTCGCCAAGTCGCATACTAAGGGTGGTTTTCACATGCATGACACTAAGATGTGGTTTTACATAGTGACATACTAAGATGTGGTTTTACATAGTGTCACACTAAGATGTGGTTTTACATGGTGTCACACTAAGATGGGGTTTTACATAGTGACATACTAAGATGTGGTTTTACGTTTTACAAGGTCTCATACTAAGATGGGTTTTACATAGTGACATACTAAGATATGGTTTTACGTTTTACATGGTCTCATCCTAAGATGGGGTTTTACATGGTGTCACACTAAGATGTGGTTTTACATAGTTACATACTAAGATGTGGTTTTACATAGTGACATACTAAGATGTGGTTTTACATAGTTACATACTAAGATGTGGTTTTACATAGTTACATACTAAGATGTGGTTTTACATAGTGACATACTAAGATGTGGTTTTACATGGTGGCGAACTAACATGTGGTTTTACGATTTGCATGGTGTCAAACTAAGATGTGGTTTTACATAGTTACATACTAAGATGTAGTTTTACATGGTCTCATACTAAGATGTGGTTTTACATTTTACATGGTCTCATACTAAGATGTGGTTTTACATTTTACATGGTCTCATACTAAGATGTGGTTTTACATGGTGGCACATGAAGATGTGGTTTTACATAGTGACATACTAAGATGTGGTTTTACATAGTTACATACTAAGATGTGGTTTTACATAGTTACATACTAAGATGTGGTTTTACATAGTGTCATACTAAGATGGGTGGTTTTACATGGTCTCCTACTAAGATGTGGTTTTACATGGTGGCACATGAAGATGTGGTTTTACATAGTTACATACTAAGATGTGGTTTTACATAGTTACATACTAAGATGTGGTTTTACATAGTGACATACTAAGATGGGGTTTTACGTTTTACATGGTCTCCTACTAAGATGTGGTTTTACATAGTTACATACTAAGATGTGGTTTTACATAGTGACATACTAAGATGGGGTTTTACGTTTTACATGGTCTCCTACTAAGATGTGGTTTTACATAGTGACATACTAAGATGTGGTTTTACATAGTGTCATACTAAGATGGGGTTTTACGTTTTACATGGTCTCCTACTAAGATGTGGTTTTACATTTTACATGGTCTCATACTAAGATGTGGTTTTACATGGTGGCACATGAAGATGTGGTTTTACATAGTGACATACTAAGATGTGGTTTTACATGGTGGCACATGAAGATGTGGTTTTACATAGTGACATACTAAGATGTGGTTTTACATAGTGTCATACTAAGATGGAGTTTTACATAGTTACATACTAAGATGTGGTTTTACATAGTGTCATACTAAGATGTGGTTTTACATGGTGTCATACTAAGATGGGGTTTTACATAGTGTCATACTAAGATGGGGTTTTACATAGTGTCATACTAAGATGGGGTTTTACATAGTGTCATACTAAGATGTGGTTTTACATGGTGTCATACTAAGATGTGGTTTTACATAGTGACATACTAAGATGTGGTTTTACATGGTGTCATACTAAGATGTGGTTTTACATAGTGACATACTAAGATGTGGTTTTACATAGTGTCATACTAAGATGTGGTTTTACATAGTGTCATACTAAGATGTGGTTTTACATAGTGTCATACTAAGATGTGGTTTTACATAGTGTCATACTAAGATGTGGTTTTACATAGTGACATACTAAGATGTGGTTTTACATAGTGTCATACTAAGATGGGGTTTTACATAGTGTCATACTAAGATGGGGTTTTACATAGTGTCATACTAAGATGTGGTTTTACATGGTGTCATACTAAGATGTGGTTTTACATAGTGTCATACTAAGATGGGGTTTTACATAGTGTCATACTAAGATGGGGTTTTACATAGTGTCATACTAAGATGGGGTTTTACATAGTGTCATACTAAGATGTGGTTTTACATGGTGTCATACTAAGATGGGGTTTTACATAGTGTCATACTAAGATGGGGTTTTACATAGTGTCATACTAAGATGTGGTTTTACATGGTGTCATACTAAGATGTGGTTTTACATAGTGACATACTAAGATGTGGTTTTACATGGTGTCATACTAAGATGTGGTTTTACATAGTGACATACTAAGATGTGGTTTTACATAGTGTCATACTAAGATGTGGTTTTACATAGTGTCATACTAAGATGTGGTTTTACATAGTGTCATACTAAGATGTGGTTTTACATAGTGTCATACTAAGATGTGGTTTTACATAGTGACATACTAAGATGTGGTTTTACATAGTGTCATACTAAGATGGGGTTTTACATAGTGTCATACTAAGATGGGGTTTTACATAGTGTCATACTAAGATGGGGTTTTACATAGTGTCATACTAAGATGGGGTTTTACATAGTGTCATACTAAGATGGGGTTTTACATAGTGTCATACTAAGATGTGGTTTTACATAGTGTCATACTAAGATGGGGTTTTACATAGTGTCATACTAAGATGTGGTTTTACATAGTGTCATACTAAGATGGGGTTTTACATAGTGTCATACTAAGATGGGGTTTTACATAGTGTCATACTAAGATGGGGTTTTACATAGTGTCATACTAAGATGGGGTTTTACATAGTGTCATACTAAGATGGGGTTTTACATAGTGTCATACTAAGATGGGGTTTTACATAGTGTCATACTAAGATGGGGTTTTACATAGTGTCATACTAAGATGGGGTTTTACATAGTGTCATACTAAGATGTGGTTTTACATAGTGTCATACTAAGATGTGGTTTTACATAGTGTCATACTAAGATGGGGTTTTACATAGTGTCATACTAAGATGGGGTTTTACATAGTGTCATACTAAGATGTGGTTTTACATAGTTACATACTAAGATGTGGTTTTACATAGTGACATACTAAGATGGGGTTTTACGTTTTACATGGTCTCCTACTAAGATGTGGTTTTACATAGTGACATACTAAGATGTGGTTTTACATAGTGTCATACTAAGATGGGGTTTTACGTTTTACATGGTCTCCTACTAAGATGTGGTTTTACATTTTACATGGTCTCATACTAAGATGTGGTTTTACATGGTGGCACATGAAGATGTGGTTTTACATAGTGACATACTAAGATGTGGTTTTACATGGTGGCACATGAAGATGTGGTTTTACATAGTGACATACTAAGATGTGGTTTTACATAGTGTCATACTAAGATGGAGTTTTACATAGTTACATACTAAGATGTGGTTTTACATAGTGTCATACTAAGATGGGGTTTTACATAGTGTCATACTAAGATGGGGTTTTACATAGTGTCATACTAAGATGGGGTTTTACATAGTGTCATACTAAGATGTGGTTTTACATGGTGTCATACTAAGATGTGGTTTTACATAGTGACATACTAAGATGGGGTTTTACATAGTGTCATACTAAGATGTGGTTTTACATAGTGACATACTAAGATGTGGTTTTACATTGTGTCATACTAAGATGGGGTTTTACATAGTGTCATACTAAGATGGGGTTTTACATAGTGTCATACTAAGATGGGGTTTTACATAGTGTCATACTAAGATGTGGTTTTACATAGTGTCATACTAAGATGGGGTTTTACATAGTGTCATACTAAGATGGGGTTTTACATAGTGTCATACTAAGATGGGGTTTTACATAGTGTCATACTAAGATGTGGTTTTACATAGTGTCATACTAAGATGGGGTTTTACATAGTGTCATACTAAGATGGGGTTTTACATAGTGTCATACTAAGATGGGGTTTTACATAGTGTCATACTAAGATGGGGTTTTACATAGTGTCATACTAAGATGGGGTTTTACATAGTGTCATACTAAGATGGGGTTTTACATAGTGTAATACTAAGATGTGGTTTTACATAGTGTCATACTAAGATGGGGTTTTACGTTTTACATGGTCTCCTACTAAGATGTGGTTTTACATAGTGACATACTAAGATGTGGTTTTACATAGTGTCATACTAAGATGGGGTTTTACGTTTTACATGGTCTCCTACTAAGATGTGGTTTTACATTTTACATGGTCTCATACTAAGATGTGGTTTTACATGGTGGCACATGAAGATGTGGTTTTACATAGTGACATACTAAGATGTGGTTTTACATGGTGGCACATGAAGATGTGGTTTTACATAGTGACATACTAAGATGTGGTTTTACATAGTGTCATACTAAGATGGGGTTTTACATAGTGTCATACTAAGATGGGGTTTTACATAGTGTCATACTAAGATGGGGTTTTACATAGTGTCATACTAAGATGGGGTTTTACATAGTGTCATACTAAGATGTGGTTTTACATGGTGTCATACTAAGATGTGGTTTTACATAGTGACATACTAAGATGGGGTTTTACATAGTGACATACTAAGATGTGGTTTTACATAGTGTCATACTAAGATGGGGTTTTACATAGTGACATACTAAGATGTGGTTTTACATACTGTCATACTAAGATGGGGTTTTACATAGTGTCATACTAAGATGGGGTTTTACATAGTGTCATACTAAGATGTGGTTTTACATGGTGTCATACTAAGATGTGGTTTTACATAGTGACATACTAAGATGGGGTTTTACATAGTGACATACTAAGATGTGGTTTTACATAGTGTCATACTAAGATGGGGTTTTACATAGTGACATACTAAGATGTGGTTTTACATACTGTCATACTAAGATGGGGTTTTACATAGTGTCATACTAAGATGGGGTTTTACATAGTGTCATACTAAGATGTGGTTTTACATGGTGTCATACTAAGATGTGGTTTTACATAGTGACATACTAAGATGGGGTTTTACATAGTGACATACTAAGATGTGGTTTTACATAGTGTCATACTAAGATGGGGTTTTACATAGTGACATACTAAGATGTGGTTTTACATACTGTCATACTAAGATGGGGTTTTACATAGTGTCATACTAAGATGGGGTTTTACATAGTGTCATACTAAGATGTGGTTTTACATGGTGTCATACTAAGATGTGGTTTTACATAGTGACATACTAAGATGTGGTTTTACATAGTGTCATACTAAGATGTGGTTTTACATAGTGTCATACTAAGATGTGGTTTTACATAGTGTCATACTAAGATGTGGTTTTACATAGTGTCATACTAAGATGTGGTTTTACATAGTGACATACTAAGATGTGGTTTTACATAGTGTCATACTAAGATGTGGTTTTACATAGTGTCATACTAAGATGTGGTTTTACATAGTGTCATACTAAGATGTGGTTTTACATAGTGTCATACTAAGATGTGGTTTTACATAGTGTCATACTAAGATGTGGTTTTACATAGTGACATACTAAGATGTGGTTTTACATAGTGACATACTAAGATGTGGTTTTACATAGTGTCATACTAAGATGTGGTTTTACATAGTGTCATACTAAGATGTGGTTTTACATAGTGTCATACTAAGATGTGGTTTTACATAGTGTCATACTAAGATGTGGTTTTACATAGTGTCATACTAAGATGTGGTTTTACATAGTGACATACTAAGATGTGGTTTTACATAGTGTCATACTAAGATGTGGTTTTACATAGTGTCATACTAAGATGTGGTTTTACATAGTGTCATACTAAGATGTGGTTTTACATAGTGTCATACTAAGATGTGGTTTTACATAGTGTCATACTAAGATGTGGTTTTACATAGTGACATACTAAGATGTGGTTTTACATAGTGACATACTAAGATGTGGTTTTACATAGTGTCATACTAAGATGTGGTTTTACATAGTGTCATACTAAGATGTGGTTTTACATAGTGACATACTAAGATGTGGTTTTACATAGTGTCATACTAAGATGGGGTTTTACATAGTGTCATACTAAGATGGGGTTTTACATAGTGTCATACTAAGATGGGGTTTTACATAGTGTCATACTAAGATGGGGTTTTACATAGTGTCATACTAAGATGTGGTTTTACATAGTGTCATACTAAGATGTGGTTTTACATAGTGTCATACTAAGATGGGGTTTTACATAGTGTCATACTAAGATGGGGTTTTACATAGTGTCATACTAAGATGGGGTTTTACATAGTGTCATACTAAGATGGGGTTTTACATAGTGTCATACTAAGATGGGGTTTTACATAGTGTCATACTAAGATGGGGTTTTACATAGTGTCATACTAAGATGGGGTTTTACATAGTGTCATACTAAGATGGGGTTTTACATAGTGTCATACTAAGATGGGGTTTTACATAGTGTCATACTAAGATGGGGTTTTACATAGTGTCATACTAAGATGTGGTTTTACATAGTGTCATACTAAGATGGGGTTTTACATAGTGTCATACTAAGATGGGGTTTTACATAGTGTCATACTAAGATGTGGTTTTACATAGTGTCATACTAAGATGGGGTTTTACATAGTGTCATACTAAGATGGGGTTTTACATAGTGTCATACTAAGATGGGGTTTTACATAGTGTCATACTAAGATGGGGTTTTACATAGTGTCATACTAAGATGGGGTTTTACATAGTGTCATACTAAGATGGGGTTTTACATAATGTCATACTAAGATGGGGTTTTACATAGTGTCATACTAAGATGGGGTTTTACATAGTGTCATACTAAGATGTGGTTTTACATAGTGTCATACTAAGATGGGGTTTTACATAGTGTCATACTAAGATGGGGTTTTACATAGTGTCATACTAAGATGGGGTTTTACATAGTGTCATACTAAGATGGGGTTTTACATAGTGTCATACTAAGATGGGGTTTTACATAGTGTCATACTAAGATGGGGTTTTACATAGTGTCATACTAAGATGTGGTTTTACATAGTGTCATACTAAGATGTGGTTTTACATAGTGACATACTAAGATGGGGTTTTACATAGTTACATACTAAGATGGGGTTTTACATAGTGTCATACTAAGATGGGGTTTTACATAGTGTCATACTAAGATGGGGTTTTACATAGTTACATACTAAGATGGGGTTTTACATAGTGTCATACTAAGATGGGGTTTTACATAGTTACATACTAAGATGGGGTTTTACATAGTGTCATACTAAGATGGGGTTTTACATAGTTACATACTAAGATGTGGTTTTACATAGTGTCATACTAAGATGGGGTTTTACATAGTTACATACTAAGATGGGGTTTTACATAGTGTCATACTAAGATGTGGTTTTACATAGTGTCATACTAAGATGGGGTTTTACATAGTGTCATACTAAGATGGGGTTTTACATAGTTACATACTAAGATGGGGTTTTACATAGTGTCATACTAAGATGGGGTTTTACATAGTTACATACTAAGATGTGGTTTTACATAGTGTCATACTAAGATGGGGTTTTACATAGTTACATACTAAGATGGGGTTTTACATAGTGTCATACTAAGATGTGGTTTTACATAGTGTCATACTAAGATGTGGTTTTACATAGTGTCATACTAAGATGGGGTTTTACATAGTGACATACTAAGATGTGGTTTTACATGGTGGCGAACTAACATGTGGTTTTACATAGTGTCATACTAAGATGGGTTTTACATAGTGACATACTAAGATGTGGTTTTACATAGTTACATACTAAGATGGGGTTTTACATAGTGTCATACTAAGATGTGGTTTTACATAGTGACATACTAAGATGTGGTTTTACATAGTGTCATACTAAGATGTGGTTTTACATAGTGACATACTAAGATGTGGTTTTACATGGTCTCCTACTAAGTGTGGTTTTACATTTTACATGGTCTCATACTAAGATGTGGTTTTACATGGTGGCACATGAAGATGTGGTTTTACATAAGAGTGACATACTAAGATGTGGTTTTACATAGTGACATAGTGACATACTAAGATGTGGTTTTACATAGTGTCATACTAAGATGGGGTAGTTTTTACATAGTGTCATACTAAGATGTGGTTTTACTAAGATAGTGACATACTAAGATGTGGTTTTACATTTTAGTCTCATACTAAGATGTGGTTTTACATAGTGTCATACTAAGATGTGGTTTTACAGTGACATACTAAGAGTGGTTTTACATGGTGGCACATGAAGATGTGGTTTTACATAGTGACACACTAAGATGTGGTTTTACATAGTGACATACTAAGATGGGGTTTTACATAGTGACATACTAAGATGGGGTTTTACGTTTTACATGGTCTCCTACTAAGATGTGGTTTTACGTTTTACATGGTCTCATACTAAGATGTGGTTTTACATGGTGGCATACTAAGATGTGATATCATCAGCTGCTCACACAGTTAAAACACACTGTGCCCTCTTAAGTGTAAATCTACTGGGCAGCAATTCAAATTCATGAAAATATAAATAGTATATTAATGAGATATTAAACACACTCCAAGTTGAAATCAGGTATAAATAACATCACTTTCGTAACTTCATCAAACAAATGTATTGTTGTGGTTAATGGATCTCTAATTACATTGCAATTATTCTAAATAAGCAGCAACTTCTTAGTAAATGAACTTGGGTTGAAATAGTGTGTCCAGCATTCAGTGTTTCAAAGGAAATGATCCCATGGGAATGCAAGCTGTTGTTGAATCAGGAGTTCACCAAGATCTATAATAAGACCAACATGGACAGAAGTTATCCTCTGATATCAGACCTTACAATTCACATTTTAACTTTCGTTATGTGAAAAACATTGCAAATAGAACATGTAAATCAGAATGGTATTTTGAATGCCCAGTTATAGAGGTAGAACACTGACAGAATGAGGACCTTTAATGCCAACTATGTTCAGTTCCCTTTCTGTGAATAATTAGTGTGTGTCAATATTGTGCCCCATAGTAACCATATGGTAAGTCCGGGCAGACAGGCCATTGTTTGGTGCTGTGAAATATTGTGTTGCCCTGTGAGTGCTGGAGCCAGTGGATGCAGGAACTGTTGTTCAGACTGACAGTTACATTGTGTGAGTGAATGGGGAAACTTCTGAGGCAGAGATGCGAGTGGACCCAGACAGAATGTCCTGACCCTGGATAGAAAGGCCGATTTGACATGGTATAGGCTCTTCCTTCATCTCCCACCACTAGCCATTAGGCAGACCAAAAGGAAGCCCACTTAACTTATGGGTGCCTTTCAAATAGGAAATAAAAAAAGGAATATTTATGTCAGACATGTTGCGGAAAAAGCCTTGCTCCCCACTGTACTTTGATTTAGTGAAACAGGTTTCTTAACAATAGCGTACTAGTTAGCTTTCTTAAACAACAAAACAACAACAGTTGACATGACACCAGAATACAAATATTTTGTCAGATTTAACAGAAACATCTATAAATGGTCATATTTCATGGACTGTCTTGGTATTTCTTTGGATGTCAGCCATCCACAAATGTTTTCTTACGTTTATTTGCCAGGGACCCTATGCATCTTTATTGCAGTCAAATGAGGTCTTTTGATGCAATGCACCAGATTCTTGATACAGTGCCTTGCGAAAGTATTCGGACCCCTTGAACTTTGCGACCTTTTGCCACATTTCAGGCTTCAAACAATGGTGGAACAAACTCCCTCACGACGCCAGGACAGCGGAGTCAATCACCACCTTCCAGAGACACCTGAAACCCCACCTCTTTAAGTAATACCTAGGATAGGATAAGTATTCCCTCTCCCTCTCCCCCCCTTTAAGATTTAGATGCACTATTGTAAAGTGACTGTTCCACTGGATGTCATAAGGTGAATGCACCAATTTGTAAGTCGCTCTGGATAAGAGCGTCTGCCAAATTACTTAAATGTAAATGTAAATATAAAACTGTATTTTTTGTGAAGAATCAACAACAAGTGGGACACAATCATGAAGTGGAACAACATTTATTGGATATTTCAAACTTCTTTAACAGATCAAAAACTGAGAAATTGGGCGTGCAAAATTATTCAGCCCCTTAAGTTAATACTTTGTAGCGCCACCTTTTGCTGCGATTACAGCTGTAAGTCGCTTGGGGTATGTCTCTATCAGTTTTGCACATCGAGAGACTGATTTTTTTCCCATTCCTCCTTGCAAAACAGCTCGAGCTCAGTGAGGTTGGATGGAGAGCATTTGTGAACAGCAGTTTTCAGTTCTTTCCACAGATTCTCGATTGGATTCAGGTCTGGACTTTGACTTGGCCATTCTAACACCTGGATATGTTTATTTTTGAACCATTCCATTGTAGGTTTTGCATTATGTTTTGGATCATTGTCTTGTTGGAAGACAAATCTCTGTCCCAGTCTCAGGTCTTTTGCAGACTCCATCAGGTTTTCTTCCAGAATGGTCCTGTATTTGGCTCCATCCATCTTCCCATCAATTTTAACCATCTTCCATGTCCCTGCTGAAGAAAAGCAGGCCCAAACCATGATGCTGCCACCACCATGTTTGACAGTGGGGATGGTGTGTTCAGGGTGATGAGCTGTGTTGCTTTTACTTTGATTTCCATATGCAGTCCTTAGTTAATACATTCCACTGTAAATTCTGAGCGTATGTGAATCAGAAATGTTTTAATGACAGCTAGGTACGTTGTAATTGCAGTGTAAGTACATTGCTACAAAGAACCTCCTTTATCTTTTTTGTTTCAAATGTCTACATGCAATAGAGTAAATTAAATTAATTGTGCCTTAACTTTTGCTCACCTTTGAGTTTTACCGAGGTCCGAACAGGGGAAGCTCAATTGATGAAGCTCATTTTCTGCATTTCTATGCAATTAAAAAACTTTTAAATGCTATTTGGAGAAGAGCAAATGCAAGCCAAAATGACAGCAGCTGTAGGTTTATTCACCTCAGTCCATCTACAAACACATAGCCTATTAGCTATACTGTTGTAATGTCAACATAAAAGTTACTGCAATAGAAGTCTCTACTGGCAGCCAGCCACCTGACTGACAGTCTATAAAATACTATTTAACAGTTGTGCTCTTATTCTCCGAGAGTTGTTTGTTTGTTTGTTTGTTTGTTTGTTTGTTTGGGGAAGTCTGTAGACAGTGCAGGAGTCAAGCATTTCGCTGACACACTGTCATCAGCATCTCTAATGTCTACTTGAGCCGACTCCGAGCTGGGGTAGTTTGTTTCACATCTCAGGCCCTCGGCCTGTGCCAGAAGAGGGCGGAGTTAGCCATTTGAGAGAGTGGAGAATATGCTGCTAAAAAGGCAAATCCGGGAGACAAATCCGTGAGATGCAGGCGAACATAACGAACAAACCACTGTTGATGTTTCAACTCATTTGCAATGAAGCAGGCGTGATTAGAAGTCAGATCAAGAATATTAGTGTTCTGATCTTCGATCAACGCTGGGAGTAATATTTAGATGTTGACCTGTAATAGATTTTCTTTACTGTGCACAAAATCTCTCTCTCTCTCTCTCTCTCTCTCTCTCTCTCTCTCTCTCTCTCTCTCTCTCTCTCTCTCTCTCTCTCTCTCTCTCTCTCTCTCTCTCTCTCTCTCTCTTTCTCTCTCTCTCTTTTTCTCTGTCTCTGTCCATCTCTCTTCCCCCCTCTTTCTGACCATGACCATGGGATGAAACCCTATATGACCAAGGCATGTTACCCTATATGACCATGGCATGTTACCATATATGACCATGGGATGATAACCTATGTGAGCATGGCATGTTACCCTATATGACCATGGCATATTACCCTATATGGCCATGGCATGTTACCCTATATGACCATGGCATGTTACCCTATATGACCATGGGATGATACCCTATATGACCATGGCATGTTGCCCTATATGACCATGGCATGGTCATAACACCTTGTCATTGGATTTTCAACATTGCAGAACATGTTTTGTTTTTGTAAACTTAAGTTTAAAAAATATTTAGAAAAGTAAGGCACTACTTGGTTGCACAGCCTTTGGTCAAGATAATTGCAGACAAACTCTTCTGTAGCCACCATTGAGCTTGCCGCACCTTTCTAATGGCAATTTGTCCCACCTTTCAGCAGCAAAATGAAGAAATTCTGTAATGTTTCAGGGGTACCCTCCACCACCTGCTGTTTTCAGCTCTCACCATAGGTTATAATGGATGTGATTTAAAAAAATATATATATATTTCACTTTAATTTAACCAGGTATGCCAGTTGAGAACAAGTTCTCATTTACAACTGCGACCTGGCCAAGATAGAGCAAAGCAGTGTGACAAAAACAACAACACAGAGTTACACATGGGATAAACAAACATACAATCAATAATACAGTAGAACATCTATATACAGCATGTGCAAATGAGGTAGGATAAGGGAGGTAAGGCAATAAATAGGCCATAGTGGCGAAATAATTACAATTTAGCATTAATACTGGAGTGATAGACGTGCAGATGATGATGTGCAAGTAGATATACTGGGGTGCAAAAGAGCAACAACAAAAAAATAACAATTTGGGGATGAGGTAGTTGGGTGTGCTATTTACAAATGGGCTGTGTACAGGAGTGATCGGTAAGCTGCTCTGACAGCTGATGCTTAAAGTTAGAGATGGAGAAATAAGTCGGGGTGGCAGGGTAGCCTAGTGGTTAGAGCGTTGGACTTGGAACCGGAAGGTTGCAAGTTCAAACCCCCGAGCTGACAAGGTACAAATCTGTCGTTCTGCCCCTGAACAGGCAGTTAACCCACTGTTCCTAGGCCGTCATTGAAAGTAAGAATTTGTTCTTAACTGACTTGCCTAGTTAAATAAAGGTAAAATAAATCATTTGTTCTTAACTGACTTGCCTAGTTAAATAAAGGTAAAATAAATAAATAAATAAAAAATATATGTCGAAAGCCTTGGCCAGATCGATGAAGATGGCTGCACAGTCATTTATCGATGGTGGTTATGATATCATGTAGGACCTTGAGTGTGGAAGAGCTCATGACCAGCTCAGAAACCAGATTGCATAGTGGAGAAGGTACGGTTTGGATTTGATATGGTCGGTGATCTTTAACTTGGCTTACAAAGACTTTAGAAAGGCAGGGCAGGATGAATACAGGTCTATAACAGTTCTGGTCTAGAGTGTCTCCCCCTTTGAAGAGGGGGATGACGCGGCAGCTTTCCAATCTTTGGAGATCTCAGACGATACGAAAGAGAGGTTGAACAGACTAGTAATATGGGTTGCAACAATTTTGTCAGGTAATTTTAGAAAGAGAGGGTCCAGATTGTCTAGCCCGGGTGATTTGTAGGGTCCAGATTTTGCCGCTCTTTCAGAACATCAGCTATCTGGATTTGGGTGAAGGAGAAATGGTCGAGGCTTGGTAAGTTGCTGTGGGGGGTTGCAGGGCTGTTGATCGTGGATTTATCAGTGGTGACAGTGTTTTCTAGCCTCAGTGCAGTGGGCAGCTGCTATTATTCTCCATGGACTTTACAGTTTTCCAGAACGTTTTGGAGTTTGTGATACAGGATGCAAATTTCTGTTTGAAAAAGCTAGTCTTTGCTTTCCTAACTGCCTGTGCATATTGGTTCCTAACTTCCCTGATACATCTGGACCCTATGATCACTTGGCTACTCCTGGCTTAACTGGGGTCTCCAGAGACGCAACCTCTGTCATCGTCACTCAATGCTTAGGTTTACCTCCACTGTACTCACATCCTACCATACCCTTGTCTGTATATTATGCCCTGAATCTATTCTACCACACCTAGAAATCCCTTTCCTGCTCCTTTTATTCTCTGTTCCCAAAGCACTTGACGACCAGTTCTTATAGCCTTTAGCCGTACCCTTATCCTACTCCTCCTCTGTTCCTCTGGTGATGTAGAGGTTAACCCAGGCCCTGTAGCCGCCAGATTATAAAGTATAAAAATCCGTACCACATTGGGTGAGGCGGGTTGCAGGAAAGTATATTAAATTCGTCGATGGAAAGTGAAATTAAAATTGATATATGAAAAAACAAGAAAAATAAATTGAAGTACACAGGACAAGACAAACACACGTCCAACTGCTAGGCCATCTTGGGATATTATGATTCAGCTCTCACCATAGGTTACGGATGTGATTCAGATATGGACTCCTAGTGTTTCTTCTTGAACCATTCCAGAGTGCTTTTGATGTGAGTTTAGAGTTGATGTAATATCAACAAACTAATAATAAACACATATTGATGTTTTGAAGAAATGTTTCACCTTCTGTAAGTTTAAGAAATATTGCCTTGTGATTTGTAATTTTGTTTGCAAAGATCTGCATATATTTAAGACATTTCTTAATTTCTCTCCTTCATGAGGAGGGACAATAATCCAGATGTTTATAAGAAATGCCCTAAAAAAAACATTAAACAGGCAAAGCATCAATAAAGGACTAAGATTGAATCCTACTACACTGGCTCTGAGACTTGTCGGATGTAGCAGGGCTTGTACACTTTTACGGACTACAATTCGAAACCCAGCTGCCCAGTGACGCGAGCCTACCAGACGAGCTAAATACATTTTATGCTTGCTTCGAGGCAAGCAACACTGAAGCATGCATAAGAGCACCAGCTGTTCCAGACGACTGTGTGATCACGCTCTCCACAACCGATGTGAGCAAGACCTTAAACAGTTCGACGTTCACAAAGCCACGGGCCAGACAGATTACCAGGATTTGTACTCTAAGCATACGCGAACCAACTTCCAAGTGTCTTCACTGATTTTTTTCAACCTCTCCCTGACCGAGTTTGTAATATGTTTCATGCAGACCACCATAGTCCCTGTGACAAAGAAAGCGTAGGTAAGCAGCCTAAATGATTACCACCCCATAGCACTCACGTTGGTAGCCATGAAGTGTTTGAAAGACTGATCATGGCTTACATCAGCACCATCATCTCGGAAACCCTAGACCCACTACAATTGGCATACCGCCCCAACAGAGCCACAGATGACGTAATCTCAATGGCACTCCACACTACCCTTTCCCACCTGGACAAAATGAACACCTATGTGAGAATGCTCTTCATTGACTACAGCTCAGCATTCAACACCATAGTGCACACAAAGCTTATCACTAAGCTAAGGACCCTGGGACTAAACACCTCCCTCCGCAACTGGATCCTGGACTTCCTGATGGGCCACCCCCAGGTGATAAGGGTAGGCAACAACACATCTGCCATGCAGATCCGCAACACTGGGGAACCTCAGGGGTGCATGCTTAGTCCCCTCCTGTACTCCCTGTTCACCCATGACTGTGTGGCCAAGCACGACTCCAACACCATCATTCAATTTGCTGATGACACAACAGTGGTAGGCCTATTACCGATGAGACAGCCTATAGGGAGGAGGTCACATACTTGGCAGTGTGGTGCCAGGACAACAACCTCTTCCTCAATGTGAGCAAGACAAAGGAGCTGATCGTGGACTATAGGAAAGGAGGGCTGAACAAGCCCCCATTAACATCGATGGGGCTGTGGTGGAGCGGGTCGAGAGTTTCAAGTTCCTTTGTGTCCACATCACCAACAGACTATCATGTTCCAAACACACCAAGACAGTCGTGAAGAGGGCACGACATCACCTTTTCCTCCTCAGGATACTGAAAAGATTTGTCATGGGTCCCCAGATCCTCAAAAAGTTCTATAGCTGCACCATCGAGAGCATTCTGTTGCATCACCGCCTAGTTTGGCAACTGCTTGGCATCTGACCATAAATTCTCTACAGAGGGCCCAGTACATCACTGGGGCCAAGCTTCATTCCATCCAGGAGATACAGTGGGGCAAAAAAGTATTTAGTCAGCCACCAATTGTGCAAGTTCTCCCACTTAAAAAGATGAGAGAGGCCTGTAATTGCCATCATAGGTACACTTTAACTATGACAGACAAAATGAGAAAAGAAATCCAGAAAATCACATTGTAGGATTTCTTATGAATTTATTTGCAAATGAAAATGGTGGAAAATATGTATTTGGTCACCTACAAACAAGCAAGATTTCTGGCTCTCACAGACCTGTAACGCCTTCTTTAAGAGGCTCCTCTTTCCTCCACTCATTACCTGTATTAATGGCACCTGTTTGAGTTTGTTATCAGTATAAAATACACCTGTCCACAACCTCAAACAGTCACACTCCAAACTCCACTATGGCCAAGACCAAAGAGCTGTCAAAGGACACCAGAAACAAAATTGTAGACCTGCACCAGGCTGGGAAGACTGAATCTGCAATAGGTAAGCAGCTTGGTTTGAATAAATAAACTGTGGGAGCAATTATTAGGAAATGGAAGACATACAAGACCACTGATAATCTCCCTCAATCTGGGGATCCACGCAAGATCTCACCCCGTGGGGTCAAAATGATAACAAGAACGGTGAACAAAAATCCCACAACCACACAGGGGGACCTAGTGAATGACCTGCAGAGAGCTGCGACCAAAGTAACAAAGCCTACCATCAGTAACGCACTACGCCGCCAGGGACTCAAATCCTGCAGTGCCAGAGGTGTCCCCCTGCTTAAGCCAGTACGTGCCCAGGCCCATCTGAAGTTTGCTAGAGAGCATTTGGATGATCTGAAGAAGATTGGGATAATGTCATATGGTCAGATGAAACCAAAGTATAACATTTGGTAAAAACTCAACTCGTCGTGTTTGGAGGACAAAGAATACTGAGTTGCATCCAAAGAACACCGTACCTACTGTGAAGCATGGGGGTGGAAACATGCTTTGGGGCTGTTTTTCTGCAAAGGGACCAGGACGACTGATCAACAATCACAGTGGATTCATGTATATTTGAGCCTCATGGGGGAAGGATTGTGGCTTCACTTAAACACAGCCAGGTTTGGTCAGCACATGCCAACATTGTTAGATTGACTGAGGCCATTCAACTGATAGGTTATCATAAAAGCCAGGCTGGTAGAGTGATACCCCTGTGACTGATAAGCTCCTATGATGAGACCTTGACTGTGGGGGAACAAGAAATAAACAGACAAAATTAAACAGATATATCTTGTAATTGAACAAAATAGTAAGGTGGCCAATAACTGGGGACTGTATGCCAATAATACGGGACATTACACCGATAATATGGGATGCTACGCTAGGCTTCTGTGGTTTTAATACACCGATAATATGGGATGCTACGCTAGGCTTCTGTGGTTTTAATACACCGATAATATGGGATGCTACGCTAGGCTTCTGTGGTTTTAAGCAGCAGCTCAAATGGTTGCAATATTATAACACCAGTCAACTACAGTGTATATCATATCAGAGCGCCCCGTCCTGCCCCATCCCGCCCCTGTGGACGCCTCTTTACCAGAGCTAGGGAATCATGCTTTGCATGTGTTACTTTACCTGTAACCGATGTATCTGCTTCCTATTTCTGAACAACAGAAATAAAAACGGCAGTGATTTGAACAAACATTCAAAAAATATATAGGCTATATTTTGTAGGCTCATTTAGGATGTCTTCTCAGTCTGTTGTAACTAAGGATATTGCAACACAAACAGTCCACACATTGCATTGGGGCAAAACAATCTGCGTTTTAACCACAAGTAACATAGGCAGCCAAATTGTGCATAAAGTCGGTTCCGGTTTGGAGCGAGTGGTCGCATCGGCGCTTCGCTCCCGCAGGTAGTATAACTTTTACATTTCATTATAGCACAATGGTTTGATTTGTCTAATCTTAATCTTGTCTAATCTTAGCAATTTCTTCTCAGCTAGCTACATAGCCGTCTTTGTATCAAAGATAATTGCGTAATTATCGTATTCCGCCGTCCTAACGTAGTCTTCACTAGCCAGCTAGCTAACGTCCACTGATTAGCTGCACTGGGAAAACTATTACACTCAACTGAACGACTTGATTAGTGTAGTGTTAGCTAGCTACATAGCTGTCTTTGCTGTCTTCGTATCTTCGTTCCAAGATAATTGCGTTGTTTAGGTTTAGAGTGTGTAGTCTTAGAGTGATTATCTTAATTTACCGAGGTTAGCTAGCCAGCTATTTGTCGTCCTTAACGTAGGAGACTCTGCTAGCTAGCCAACGCTAGCCAACGTCTTCTGAATAGAACTCAACAACCCGGTCGCATTCACAGGTAGTATCACATTTTCATTTCATTTCATTACAGTACAACGGTTTGATTTGTTTGATCGTAGCTAGCTACATAGCTAGCTACATAGCCGTCTTTGTATCAAAGATAATTGTGTAGTCTAGAGCGATTTTCTAGGTTAGCCAGCCAGCTATTGTCGTTCTTTTAACGCAACGTAACGTAATCAACACTGCTAGCTAGCCAGCTAGCCCCGAACAGCAGCACTGTAGAAACTATTACACTCAACGGAACGACTTGATTAGTGTAGTGTCAACAACGCACCCACTGCCAGCTAGCCTACTTCAGCAGTACTGTATCATTTTAATCATTTTAGTCAATAAGATTCTTGCTACGTAGCTTAACTTTCTGAACATTCGAGACGTGTAGTCCACTTGTCATTCCAATCTCCTTTGCATTAGCGTAGCCTCTTCTGTAGCCTGTCAACTATGTGTCTGTTTATCCCTGTTCTCTCCTCTCTGCACAGACCATACAAACGCTCCACACCGCGTGGCCGCGGCCACCCTAATCTGGTGGTCCCAGCGCGCACGACCCACGTGGAGTTCCAGGTCTCCGGTAGCCTCTGGAACTACCGATCTGCGGTCAACAAGGCAGAGTTCATCTCAGCCTATGCCTCCCTCCAGTCCCTCGACTTCTTGGCACTGACGGAAACATGGATCACCACAGACAACACTGCTACTCCTACTGCTCTCTCTTCGTCCGCCCACGTGTTCTCGCACACCCCGAGAGCTTCTGGTCAGCGGGGTGGTGGCACCGGGATCCTCATCTCTCCCAAGTGGTCATTCTCTCTTTCTCCCCTTACCCATCTGTCTATCGCCTCCTTTGAATTCAATGCTGTCACAGTTACCAGCCCTTTCAAGCTTAACATCCTTATCATTTATCGCCCTCCAGGTTCCCTCGGAGAGTTCATCAATGAGCTTGATGCCTTGATAAGCTCCTTTCCTGAGGACGGCTCACCTCTCACAGTTCTGGGCGACTTTAACCTCCCCACGTCTACCTTTGACTCATTCCTCTCTGCCTCCTTCTTTCCACTCCTCTCCTCTTTTGACCTCACCCTCTCACCTTCCCCCCTACTCACAAGGCAGGCAATACGCTCGACCTCATCTTTACTAGATGCTGTTCTTCCACTAACCTCATTGCAACTCCCTCCAAGTCTCCGACCACTACCTTGTATCCTTTTCCCTCTCGCTCTCATCCAACACCTCCCACACTGCCCCTACTCGGATGGTATCGCGCCGTCCCAACCTTCGCTCTCTCTCCCCCGCTACTCTCTCCTCTTCCATCCTATCATCTCTTCCCTCCGCTCAAACCTTCTCCAACCTATCTCCTGATTCTGCCTCCTCAACCCTCCTCTCCTCCCTCTCTGCATCCTTTGACTCTCTATGTCCCCTATCCTCCAGGCCGGCTCGGTCCTCCCCTCCCGCTCCGTGGCTCGATGACTCATTGCGAGCTCACAGAACAGGCCTCCGGGCAGCCGAGCGGAAATGGAGGAAAACTCGCCTCCCTGCGGACCTGGCATCCTTTCACTCCCTCCTCTCTACATTTTCCTCCTCTGTCTCTGCTGCTAAAGCCACTTTCTACCACGCTAAATTCCAAGCATCTGCCTCTAACCCTAGGAAGCTCTTTGCCACCTTCTCCTCCCTCCTGAATCCTCCTCCCCCTCCACCCCCCTCCTCCCTCTCTGCAGACGACTTCGTCAACCATTTTGAAAAGAAGGTCGACGACATCCGATCCTCGTTTGCTAAGTCAAACGACACCGCTGGTTCTGCTCACACTGCCCTACCCTGTGCTCTGACCTCTTTCTCCCCTCTCTCTCCAGATGAAATCTCGCGTCTTGTGACGGCCGGCCGCCCAACAACCTGCCCGCTTGACCCTATCCCCTCCCCTCTTCTCCAGACCATTTCCGGAGACCTTCTCCCTTACCTCACCTCGCTCATCAACTCATCACTGACCGCTGGCTACGTCCCTTCCGTCTTCAAGAGAGCGAGAGTTGCACCCCTTCTGAAAAAACCTACACTCGATCCCTCCGATGTCAACAATTACAGACCAGTATCCCTTCTTTCTTTTCTCTCCAAAACTCTTGAACGTGCCGTCCTTGGCCAGCTCTCCCGCTATCTCTCTCTGAATGACCTTCTTGATCCAAATCAGTCAGGTTTCAAGACTAGTCACTCAACTGAGACTGCTCTCCTCTGTATCACGGAGGCGCTCCGCACTGCTAAAGCTAACTCTCTCTCCTCTGCCCTCATCCTCCTAGATCTATCGACTGCCTTCGATACTGTGAACCATCAGATCCTCCTCTCCACCCTCTCCGAGTTGGGCATCTCTGGCGCAGCCCACGCTTGGATTGCGTCCTACCTGACAGGTCGCTCCTACCAGGTGGCGTGGCGAGAATCTGTCTCCTCACCACGCGCTCTCACCACTGGTGTCCCCCAGGGCTCTGTGCTAGGCCCTCTCCTATTCTTGCTATACACCAAGTCACTTGGCTCTGTCATAACCTCACATGGTCTCTCCTATCATTGCTATGCAGACGACACACAAATAATCTTCTCCTTTCCCCCTTCTGATGACCAGGTGGCGAATCGCATCTCTGCATGTCTGGCAGACATATCAGTGTGGATGACGGATCACCACCTCAAGCTGAACCTCGGCAAGACGGAGCTGCTCTTCCTCCCGGGGAAGGACTGCCCGTTCCATGATCTCGCCATCACGGTTGACAACTCCATTGTGTCCTCCTCCCAGAGCGCTAAGAACCTTGGTGTGATCCTTCCTGTTTGGCCCTGTCCGGGGGTGTCCTCGGATGGGGCCACAGTGTCTCCTGACCCCTCCTGTCTCAGCCTCCAGTATTTATGCTGCAGTAGTTTATGTGTCGGGGGGCTAGGGTCAGTTTGTTTATCTGGAGTACTTCTCCTGTCCTATTCGGTGTCCTGTGTAAATCTAAGTGTGCGTTCTCTAATTCTCTCCTTCTCTCTTTCTTTCTCTCTCTCGGAGGACCTGAGCCCTAGAACCATGCCCCAGGACTACCTGACATGATGACTCCTTGCTGTCCCCAGTCCACCTGGCCATGCTGCTGCTCCAGTTTCAACTGGCCTGGGCCCTAGGACCATGTCCCAGGACTACCTGACATGAGGACTCCTTGCTGTCCCCAGTCCACCTGGCCATGCTCCTGCTCCAGTTTCAACTGTTCTGCCTTACTATTATTCAACCATGCTGGTCATTTATGAACATTTGAACATCTTGGCCACGTTCTGTTATAATCTCCACCTGGCACAGCCAGAAGAGGACTGGCCACCCCACATATGCTCTCTCTAATTCTCTCTTTCTTTCTCTCTCTCGGAGGACCTGAGCCCTAGGACCGTGCCCCAGGACTACCTGACATGATGGCTCCTTGCTGTCCCCAGTCCATCTGACTGTGCTGCTGCTCCAGTTTCAACTGTTCTGCCTTATTATTATTTGACCATGCTGGTCATTTATGAACATTTGAACATCTTGGTCATGTTCTGTTATAATCTCTACCCGGCACAGCCAGAAGAGGACTGGCCACCCCACATAGCCCGGTTCCTCTCTAGGTTTCTTCCTAGGTTTTGGCCTTTCTAGGGAGTTTTTCCTAGCCACCGTGCTTTTACACCTGCATTGTTTGCTGTTTGGGGTTTTAGGCTGGGTTTCTGTACAGCACTTTGAGATATCAGCTGATGTACGAAGGGCTATATAAATAAATTTGATTTGATTTGATTTGATCCTGGACAACACCCTGTCGTTCTCAACCAACATCAAGGCGGTGGCCCGTTCCTGTAGGTTCATGCTCTACAACATCCGCAGAGTACGACCCTGCCTCACACAGGAAGCGGCGCAGGTCCTAATCCAGGCACTTGTCATCTCCCGTCTGGATTACTGCAACTCGCTGTTGGCTGGGCTCCCTGCCTGTGCCATTAAACCCCTTCAACTCATCCAGAACGCCGCAGCCCGTCCGGTGTTCAACCTTCCCAAGTTCTCTCACGTCACCCCGCTCCTCCGTTCTCTCCACTGGCTTCCAGTTGAAGCTCGCATCCGCTACAAGACCATGGTGCTTGCCTACGGAGCTGTGAGGGGAACGGCACCTCAGTACCTCCAGGCTCTGATCAGGCCCTACACCCAAACAAGGGCACTGCGTTCATCCACCTCTGGCCTGCTCGCCTCCCTACCACTGAGGAAGTACAGCTCCCGCTCAGCCCAGTCAAAGCTGTTCGCTGCTCTGGCCCCCAATGGTGGAACAAACTCCTCACGACGCCAGGACAGCGGAGTCAATCACCACCTTCCGGAGACACCTGAAACCCCACCTCTTTAAGGAATACCTAGGATAGGATAAGTATTCCCTCCCCCCGCCCCTTTAAGATTTAGATGCACTATTGTAAAGTGACTGTTCCACTGGATGTCATAAGGTGAATGCACCAATTTGTAAGTCGCTCTGGATAAGAGCGTCTGCTAAATGACTTAAATGTAAATGTAAATGTAAGTAAAGAATCCCACATATGTGCAGAAGAGGCGTCCATAAAATCACACTCAATAATATCTTTGTGGGAACAGTACTGGTTCTGAGTCTTGCTTGTGATTCGTTTATTAGGAGTAACTATAGCAATTTTGATTGAAACAGATTTTTTGCCTCAATATGAACCTAGGCTACAATTCAACCAATCGCAGACGGATTCACTAAGAAGACTGCGTCAGAGGTGTTAAACCCCACAAGCTTTTCCTCTCATGAATTGGGGCCATAGTCCACAGTGTAT
Source organism: Oncorhynchus gorbuscha (assembly GCF_021184085.1). NCBI lineage: Eukaryota > Metazoa > Chordata > Actinopteri > Salmoniformes > Salmonidae > Oncorhynchus > Oncorhynchus gorbuscha. Next base: position 100,062,610 of record NC_060178.1, read on the forward strand.
TATCAAAGCCACATTATTTCAAAGACTTGGAATCCCACAAGTCATATGCCAATCACAAACTTTTACCCATATTGCTGTGGCCTGATTAAGCTACGAAACAGGTTCCACGTGATTACTTTTTTATCCTTATTTTCCAGGACCGACCCTGCTTAGCTTCAGAGGAAAGCCAGGAATGGGATGCTGAGTTGTATGTGGCTGAGGTAAGATGACATATTTCACATTGAATATATTATCAGAGGCTCTGATATGACGGTGTACTCCTGCGCTGGCCTGAGGCCTCAATGCTGACAATACAGCAGAAGCTGTCAGTGGAGGACGGAGTCTCAGCAGTCATAAATCATCAGCTCTGCTCCTCCTATACGATACATGGAGAACAGACGGGAATGCTCACTGCCATCATCCCAGAGGTGACCATGAAGGTGGCAATGTACAATCATGGCTGACCTGATTGGCCTGGACATACTATTTTATTTTTATTTTCAATGACGGCCTAGGAACTGTGGGTTAACTGCCTGTTCAGGGGAAGAACGACAGATTTGTACCTTGTCAGCTCGGGGGTTTGAACTTGCAACCTTCCAGTTACTAGTCCAACGCTCTAACCACTAGGCTAGGCTAACCTGCCACCCCACCATAGGGCCAGATACACTGAAAAAATCTAATTTCAGCACTGATATTATTATGACATTGTGTTATTATGACGTTTTGGTCACTGTGTCTTTGACAGTCTGGAGTTATGCATGGTCGATGGTCACTGTCACTATGTCAGTCAATATTGTAAATTGTGTTCATGTGTTTATGAGATTTCCCTCCCTCACATGACCAGCATGACCAGCATGGTCAAATAATAATAAGGCAGAACAGTTGAAACTGGAGCAGCAGCACAGTCAGGTGGACTGGGGACAGCAAGGAGCCATCATGTCAGGTAGTCCTGGGGCACGGTCCTAGGGCTCAGGTCCTCCGAGAGAGAGAAAGAAAGAGAGAATTAGAGAGAGCATATGTGGGGTGGCCAGTCCTCTTCTGGCTGTGCCGGGTGGAGATTATAACAGAACGTGGCCAAGATGTTCAAATGTTCATAAATGACCAGCATGGTTGAATAATAGTAAGGCAGAACAGTTGAAACTGGAGCAGGAGCATGGCCAGGTGGACTGGGGACAGCAAGGAGTCCTCATGTCAGGTAGTCCTGGGACATGGTCCTAGGGCCCAGGCCAGTTGAAACTGGAGCAGCAGCATGGCCAGGTGGACTGGGGACAGCAAGGAGTCATCATGTCAGGTAGTCCTGGGGCATGGTTCTAGGGCTCAGGTCCTCCGAGAGAGAGAAAGAAGGAGAGAAGGAGAGAATTAGAGAACGCACACTTAGATTTACACAGGACACCGAATAGGACAGGAGAAGTACTCCAGATAAACAAACTGACCCTAGCCCCCCGACACATAAACTACTGCAGCATAAATACTGGAGGCTGAGACAGGAGGGGTCAGGAGACACTGTGGCCCCATCCGAGGACACCCCCGGACAGGGCCAAACAGGAAGGATATAACCCCACCCACTTTGCCAAAGCACAGCCCCCACACCACTAGAGGGAAATCTACAACCACCAACTGAATGTATCATCCTAAAGCATTACATCAGAGGAACGTATCATCCTAAAGCATTACATCAGAGGAATGTATCATCCTAAAGCATTTCATCAGAAGAACGTATCATCCTAAAGCATTACATCAGAGGAATGTATCATCCTAAAGCATTTCATCAGAAGAACGTATCATCCTAAAGCATTTCATCAGAGGAATGTAGCAGGCAAATAAAAAAGATGACTGTATCAAAAGCTGAAAACAAACAGCTGATATTGTCATCACTCACAGCCCTATTAGGCCAAATGAATGATGATGTCTTTAACTAACTGACAGATGACTTGGTGACTTGGATAAAGCTTGGATAAAGCTGTCCCCTCCAGGGACCACCACACAATCCTCAGACTGCCAGAGCAATTTTTCACCCAATTTATTTCCAAATGATGGCTAACCTGAGGTCCTCCCTCTGGGCTGGGTTTATGCAATGATTAATGGCAAGTGTTTAGCAGGCCTCTACCTGGGGGACTGGCCCATCTGCAGAGGGATGTCATGTAGAATAGGGCCGCCTGCAGGTTGGAGCTGTTTGACTGGCAGCCTCCCTCGCCTCAGGCTTCTACAGCGCAGCTACTGCAAGTTCTTAAGTGCCCTCTTGGCACGCGGCTTCTGCTGGCTATCAAGTGTCATTGCCTGGCTGCCTAAAGGCATTGGACATACTGTAGGATACTCGTAGGGGCTGTGTTGATTCTGTATGTTACTCTAATCCCCACTACATACCCAGTGAAGATTTGCATCACCTGGTCCAAAATCAGTAAAAACTTTGTGACCATGCAGCTCCTGTTGACCCGGCACAGGTCTCTGCATGAAGATTATTTAGATGTCTATTAAACGCTTGAACGGCTTGTCTTTTTCATTTAATCACAACCAAACCCCCTAGAAAAGGCCCAGATGCTGGTGGGACAGTAATCAAACTGATAGACACATCGCCGGGCCCTCTCGGCCTGCCAGTGTGCAGCCTGTTTTCCTCTGGGTCTGGAGCTAACAGTGGTAACTATGGCTTTGACGGATTGTGATGGGAACCTGCTCTCAAAAACAGACGTGTTCATCAACAACGCTCACTTGTCAAACGTGATGACACATAACCTATCGTATCTGGGTATCTGGGCAGATGATATTTCAAAAATGATACAGTAGTTAAAATGTCACCTAAAATGTATTTTTAACCCTCTTACGCTTGCCTCTACATCTGCGGCATACAGTTTCTTCAAGCAGTAGTGTTCTACTTCATATTGGTTCTGAAGTAATGACAAGCTGTCATTGTTGGGCAGCAGGCAGATCTGAATGAAAGAGCCCTACAGAGAGAGAGAGAGAGAGAGAGAGAGAGAGAGAGAGAGAGAGAGAGAGAGAGAGAGAGAGAGAGAGAGAGAGAGAGAGAGAGAGAGAGAGAACAGGTAAGTGGTATGGACAAGGGGTGGAGGGGTGGAGGGGGGACAGGAAGGGGCTACGGAAGATGAAATAATATTTTCAGGGCGGATGTCCCAAAATCCCCCTCCCTCTCCTACTTCTCCCTCCATCCTCCAGAACACAATGGATAGAAGCATTTACACCACCATAAATCAAAGGTACGCACTGCTCAAGACCAGCTGGCACATTTGCAAATAATTGTAATTATTAATCATGCTGATTTCACACCCTTCAGAATTTGTGGTGGGAGCTTTCAGTGGTGAGCCGGGCCTGGCGCCTGCAGCCTGGAGGCCAGCCTGAAAGAGAGGAGCAGCCAGGGCGTTGGGCCACCGCAGGGCTTTGATGATTGTCTTATGACACTGTTGAGTGGCACACAATGGCTGTGCAGCCTCAGCACAACATGGGTCCAGAGGAAAAAGGAAGACGGTGTCCTCCTCTTTATTCTGGCCCCAGGCTTGTTAACAGAGTTCTTTTTTATTCATCAACCATATAAATATGGTACTGTACTTTTTAAAACTCAAATCTTGGACTCAGGTTGTGTGCACTATGTTTTGTGTTAGATAAATGTGCTTTAAATTAGTTGAATGTCTTTCCTTTATCTGTGTTCAAATGTATTTAACTGTGTTCAAATGTATTTATCTGTGTTCAAATGTATTTATCTGTGTTCAAATGTATTTATCTGTGTTCAAATGTATTTATCTGTGTCGAAATGTATTTATCTGTGTTCAAATGTATTTATCTGTGTTCAAATGTATTTATCTGTGTTCAAATGTATTTATCTGTGTCGAAATGTATTTATCTGTGTTCAAATGTATTTATCTGTGTTCAAATGTATTTATCTGTGTTCAAATGTCTTTCCTGAATTTTTGACAACTTCAAATGAAATCTGACAGGTAATGGTTGACACAACAAACACTAGACCCCATTATTCCAGCATTGCTCAAACTGGCTTTGCTGAAGACAATACTGAATAAAACACACACACACACACACACACAGCTTCAGAGGACTTGCACTTATCATGCATTCATTTGGATAGATGTCGATAACGTTCCACTCCTACTCAGGTCTCCAGCTGACAGCGCTTGAATGTGTTTGTTTTGAACTGTCAGGTTGTGATCTTTTCCCAGTGTAACTGGGAAAATTGATTCTCAATCAGTATTTCTTTATCATCTGCAAACTTGACTTAGTGGTCAGTCCAGTAATGTGACAAACCAAGCATTGCTAACACATATCTCGGCTCAGAAAACACCACATAAGGAGATAGCCAGTAGTTCCCAGGAACTGTGTGTGCTTCTTGCTAGCTGTCACTCAAATGGCGAGGGGCTGAAGCTCATTGGCTGGAACTCGAATTGCTAGAGGTCTGGCCCACGTGAGGGGAAATGTAGGGAAAATGGTGGGGTGGGAGCACAACACAGCACAGCAATGGGGGCGGGAAGGTGTGGCAGCAGGGCTGCGCTCTTTACCCGCCCTCCATCGACTCAAAACCACTGACAAAGTCTGTGTGTGTGTGTGTGTGTGTGTGTGTGTGTGTGTGTGTGTGTGTGTGTGTGTGTGTGTGTGTGTGTGTGTGTGTGTGTGTGTGTGTGTGTGTGTGTGTGTGTGTGTGTGTGTGTGTGTGTGTGTGTGTGTGTGTGTGTGTGTGTGTGTGTGTGTGTGTGTGTGTGTGTGTGTGCGTGCGTGCGAGCTTGCATGCACCGAGGGAACAGTCTCTGGGAGGGGCACAAATCTCTCTAGGAGGTGACCACATTGACATTAAGTGATGGATGAGCCTGAATCAACCCCTTGTAGACCACAGTGGCCCTGTGCATAACAGAGGTGCTCCCTGGGCCAGGGCTCAGGAACAAAGACCCACACAGGTGTTCAAATGGCCCTCTTAACAATGTGCTCTGGAGAGAGAGGAAACTGAGTCCATACCTTGAATTAGCTGCTAAATCATGTTATTTTCTCTGCCTGGATAAAGATAAATGAAGAGGATGAAATTGGTCTCTCGCTCTCTCTCTCAATTCAATTCAATTCAATTCAAGGGGCTTTATTGGCATGGGAAACATATGTTAACCTTGCCGAAGCAAGTGAGGTAGGTAATATACAAAAGTGAAATAAACAATAAAAATTAACAGTAAACATTACAGTTTCAAAACAATAAAGACATTACAAATGCCATATTATATATATATATATATATATATACAGTGTTGTAACAATGTACAAATGGTTAAAGTAAACAAGGGAAAATAAATAAGCATAAATATGGGTTGTATTTACAATGGTGTTTGTTCTTCACTGGTTACCCTTTTCTTGTGGCAACAGGTCACAGATCTTGCTGCTGTGATGGCACACTGTGGAATTTCACCCAGTAGATATGGGAGTTTATCAAATTTGGATTTGTTTTCAATTTTTTTGTGGATCTGTGTAATCTGTGGGAAATATGTGTCTCTAATATGGTCATACAGCTGGCAGGAGGTTAGGAAGTGCAGCTCAGTTTCCACCTCATTTTTGTGGGCAGTGAGCACATAGCCTGTCATCTCTTAAGAGCCATGTCTGCCTACGGCGGCCTTTCTCAATGGCAAGGCTATGCTCACTGAGTCTGTACATAGTCAAAGCTTTCCTTAATTTTGGGTCAGTCACTGTGGTCATGTATTCTACCACAAACTCTCTGTTTAGGGCCAAATAATATTCTAGTTTGCTCTGTTTTTTTGTTAATTCTTTCCAATGTGTCAAGTAATTATCTTTTTTTTCTCGGGATTTGATTTGGTCTAATATTGCTGCTGTCCTGGGGCTCTGTGGGGGGTTTTTGTGTTTGTGAACAGAGCCTCAGGCCCAGCTTTCTTATGGGACTCTTCTCCAGGTTTATCTGTCTGTAGGTGATGGCTTTGTTATAGCAGGTTTGGGAATCGTTTCCTTTTAGGTGGTTTGGTTAGACAGGTTTCTCAATTCTTTCTTAGATTTTTGCCTTTATCAAACCATCTGTCATTGTTGTTAATTTTCTTCAGTTTTCTATTTGAGATTTTTAGATTTGATAGGAAAGCGGAGGTCAAATATACTGTTAAGATTTTCTACTGCCAAGTTTACACCTTCACTATTACAGTGGAACGTTTTATCCAGGAAATTGTCTAAAAGGGATTGAATTTGTTATTGCCTAATTGTTTTTTGGTAGGTTCCCAAACTGCAATCCTTCCATCTATAGCACTTCTTAATGTTACTCAGTTCCTTTGGCTTTGATGCCTCATGATTGAGTATTGCTCTGTTCAAGTAGACTATGATTTTGCTGTGGTCTGATAGGGGTGTCTGTGGGCTGACTGTGAACGCTCTGAGAGACTCTTGGTCAGTGATAAAGTAGTCTACAGTACAAATGGCTACCTAGACTATTTGCATTGCCCCCACCACCCTCTCTCCCTTTTTTATACTGCTGCTATACTCTCTGTTGTTATCATCTACGCATAGTCACTTTAATAACTTACATGTACATATTACCTCAACTAACCGGTGCCCCCACACATTGACTCTGTACCGGTACTCCCTTGTATATAGTCTCGCTACTGTTATTTTACTGCTCCTCTTTAATTACTTGTTATTTTTACTTCTTATTCTTATTCATATTTTTTTTAAACTGCATTATTGGTTAGGGGCTCGTAAGTAAGCATTTCACTGTAAGGTCTCCCTCTCATCTGTTGTATTCGGCGCATGTGACGAATACACTTTGATTTGATTTGATTTGCATGCAGACCACTGGTGCTTTCACTTGTGTTTTCATACCACTGTTCATTCCTGCCTATAATTAGCTGTGTCGACTGTTCCTAGCTCCCCATTCAACACTTATTCTTTATAGGAATACATGGGCTGTGTGGTCCCTCTCTCCCTCTTTTCTAATAGTGTGAAGGCAGATTCACTTTATAATCAATACACTGTCATTCAGATCATAGTTATCATCTAATAAAGTGGCCAATGATGTGCCTTCCCCTTTAAAACAGCATTTCCAACTCAATCCAATGTGTTGACGTGTATGTACATGTGTTTCTTGTGGCAAGCTGTCTGTCCGTTGTTTAAGTTGAAATGTATCAAAGTCACCAACTGTGAGAGACTCGCTTTGGCATATGATTAATTTGGTGAAGCTTGCCAACTGCCGCTCTGCCAAGATACTTCTGAGATGGAGTTAAGTGAGATGAGGGTGAGTACGGACTGTGGTGTTGGCGCAATTCTGCTAATAAGCTCTGATTCTTTGATAGAAACATGACTGAGCCGACAGCTCTTTTTCTCTTACGTGAAGCTCTGAATGCTTTAACTTTCCACGTACGGTAAACTGTCATCAAGTCAATGTGATTTGATCATGGACCTTCACAGTAAACGGCCATCAAGTCAGTGTAGTTTCATCACAGACCCTCACGGTAAACTGTCGTCAATGCGGTTTAATCACGGACCCTCACGGTCCTGTCTGCAGCCGCCTCATTTCCATAAGCATCATGTGGCACTAAGACAAGCACATTTTGCCAAGCTGTCAGCGCATCAGCCGTCTCCCTGCTAAACAGCTTCCCTATTATAGGAGCCGATGAGTTGTGTCAGCTGAAGGAGCTACAAGAGGGCCATGCCATTTGGCCCCTAATTAGTGAACCAGACTACCCTTTGTGTGTGTGATTAGCTATTAACTGTATCAATTCTGTTCAATCTGATTTATTTTGAAATCATATCCCCTCCAGGAAGCAAATCCTTATGCTTCCCTAATGGGAAATCATCTCTCATTTCCTGTATGTCCTAGAGGTACCTGTGGTCCTGGCCCCAATATGATGTCTTTAGATCAGGTATTCCCAAACTGGGGTACGCATAATGCCGTCGGGGTTACACCATATTAAAATGTGATTGACATTTTAAAAAATATATCTATAAAATCTTCACATTTTCTAACAATATTTTCCAATGAGTAGCCTCGTTTCACTGCCAAACATACAATTAATAACACAATGTCAAATACAGGTAGCCTAGTCATATAATTAACATCCAATCACATTAACCGTTACTCTCTCGCAGGAATTCCGTATGTAGCCAAACATAGCTGCTGCTCATATTGGTATCTGTATTGATGGTGCAAAAGCCATGACAGGGAGACATAGTGGAGTGGTAACACGCGTGAAAGTAGTTGCTCCCGACACCACTTGGGTACACTGCAGCAGAGAATGGAATGACTGCTTTCAGACGATTTGGACAATACAGTGAAAATAGTTAACTTTGTTTAAAGCAAGGCCCCTGAACTATTGTGTATTTTCTGCACAGTACAATGATATGGGCAGTGACCATGTAACGCTTTTACAACATACTGTATATGAGAGTTCAGGAGCCTTGCTTTAACAAAGTGTGCTGGTTATCTAAGGGCAAAGTATTGACACTTTTTTTATTGAGAGACGAGCTTAAAGTTTTCTTTACTGACCATAATTTTCACTTGTCTGACCGCTTGCATGCTGACGAGTTTCTCCCATGACTAACCTGTCTGTGTGATGTTTTTTATCGCCTGAATGATCTGAATCTAGGATTACAGGGACTCTCTGCAACTATATTCAATGTGTGGGACAAAATTGAGACTGTGATTAAGAAGTTGGAGCTCTTCTCTGTATGCATTAACAAGGACAACACACAGGTCTTTCCATCATATGATTTCTTGTGTGCAAATGAACACAAACTTACGGACAATGTCAAATGTGATATAGCGAAGCACCTCAGTGAGTTGGGTGTGCAATTACGCAGGTACTTTCCCGAAACGGATGACACAAACAACTAGATTCGTTATCCTTTACAATCCAAGATGGCGTAGCAGTCAGACGTCTTTGTCCTGTCGTGTCAATCGATCACTGCCAGCACCTGCCCGCCCGTCCAGCATCACTACTCTGGACTGCTCTGACTTAGAATACGTGGGCAACTACAAATACCTGGGTGTCTGGTTAGACTGTAAACTCTCCTTCCAGACTCACATTGGATCTCCAATCCAAAATTAAATCTAGAATCACTTCCTATATCGCAGCAAAGCATCCTTCACTCATGCTTCCAAACATACCCTCGTAAAACTGACCATCCTACCGATCCTCGACTTTGGTGATGTCATCTATAAAAAAGCCTCCAACACTCTACCCAACAAACTGGTTGCAGTCTATCACAGTGCCATTCGTTTTGTCACCAAAGCCCCATACACTACCCACCATTGCGACCTGTACGCTCTCGTTGGTTGTCCTTCGCTGTCATACTCGTCGCCAAATCCACTGGTTACAGGTTATCTTCAAATCTCTGCTAGGTAAAGCCCCACCTTATCTCAGCTCACTGGTCACCATAGCAGCACCCACTCGTAGCACACGCTCCAGCAGATATATCTCACTGGTCACCCACAAAGCCAATTCCTCCTTTGGTCGTCTTTCCTTCCAGTTCTCTGCTGCCCGTGACTGGAACGAATTGCAAAATTCTCTGAAGCTGGAGACTCACATCTCCCTCAATAGCTTTAAGCACCAGCTGTCAGAGCAGCTTACAGATCACTGCACCTGTACATAGCCCATCTGTTAACAGCCCATCTATCTACCTACCTCATCCCCATACTGGTATTTATGTATTTATTTATTTTGCTCCTTTGCACCCCAGTATCTCTACCTGCACATTCATCTTCTGCCAATCTATCATTCCAGTGTTTAATTGCTATATTGTAATTACTTTGCCACCATGGCCTATTTATTTCCTTAATTTACCTCATTTGCACTCACTGTATATAGACTTCTTGTTTTCTTATGTTCTACTGTATTATTGACTGTATGTTTTGTTTATTCCATGTGTAACTCTGTGTTGTTGTATGTGTCGAATTGCTATGCTTTATCTTGGCCAGGTCGCAGTTGCAAATGAGAACTTGTTCTCAACTAGCCTACCTGGTTAAATAAGGGTTAAAAAAAAACAACCTTTCATGCCCTGCCTCCAGTCCACTTACTGATATCTGAACAAGAGAGCCTCAATGAAATTGCAACAAGCGGTTCTGTGAAAATTTAATTTAATCAAAAGCCACTGCCAGATTCTGGATTGAGTATCCTGTCTTGGCAAATTGCGCTGTTAAGACACTGATGCCCTTTGCAACCATGTACCTATGTGAGAGTGGATTATCGTCCCTCACTAGCATGAAAACGAAATACAGGCACAGTCTGTGTGGAAAATGAGTTAAGACTGATACTCTTTCCAATACAACCGAACATTGCAGAGTTGTGTGCATCCTTTCAAGCACACCGTTCTCAATAACCTGTGGTGAGTTATTCACAATTTTCGATGAACAAAAAAGGTTTTATATGTAAGATGGTTAAATAAAGTGCAATATTATTGATTATTATTATTTTAATATTTGTGCCCTGGTCCATAAGTCACTTCCCACCAGCCGGATTGTGACAAAAACATTCTTATGTTTAATAAATGTATTGTATAGTGTGTGTGTGCCAGGCTTACAATGATGGCAAAAAAACATTATTTGAGAGTGCGCTGGCCCTGGTGCTAGAGGGGGTACGCAGCTGGAGGTTGAATGTTTGAAGGTGGTACGGGGATTTAAAAAGTTTGGGAACCACTGTCTTAGATGATAGCGACTTGTGTAGGAGATTTGAGGGATCACTGAGCATGTCATATTCCCCAGTCTTTGTCACACAGCAACCTCCTACTGAGTGGGAACAAGTCACAGTGCCCTCTACCAAGCTAGGAGCTGGCACAGAGACCACCGCCCACAGGCAACACCCTCCCCCCCTTCTCCCTCCTCTCTCCTCTCTGGGGAATGTCCCTCCACCTTCTGTCTACTCTGATTCACTCAACACACACGATTGATCACTGAGACTTAAATATTCTCATGTCCAACACTGTGATACTGAGGATATGCTTTCAACAAACAAAGTTTTGTACATTAATAAACTATTTTGATTGTCTCTACTGATAACGATGCTAGATACTCAAGTGATCATGAGTCGAGTAGTGTACTATGATCCCTGGAAATGAGCTGCATTCGAAAGAGGATCCTTTACTCAAAAGGACAAGATGAAAATCTCTATTTCTAATCTGGATAATACATCTTGGGAAGTTACAGGTAATCACTCAGCAAAGACCATCCTGTTGATTCCTTTTATCAAACACAGACAGTACAGACATCCTGTTTAAGGTTCAAGATGTCCCCAATATCGTCATGGAGAGGGGCTTTATTCAGGGCACATTTGAAGGATTTGGTGGCCTATTATTTAAACAGATATATCGCTCCTTTCTGCACCTGCTCCTTTCTGGCCAGAAGGTTGGGGTAGCACGAGGGCCATGGTGTTCTGTGGTTGTCAATCAAGGACAGTTTGTTTTCAGCGGTGTCAGGATAGTAACATTCTTCCAGGGAGTCCCTTAACCATAGTCTACTGGCAGACAGACAAACACTCTGTGACAGTCATTTATGGCCAACTAGTGAACGCCATCTGTCAGACACTGTGGGAGGACATTACTGCTCACAGAAACGGTAGCTTGACTTCTCTCTCTTCAGTATTTACACATAACTGACACCAAAGCCGACTTGGATGTTGTGTTGGATGTGTTTAAACAGTCTGCTATTTTAGCATATGCCTAGTTGACTGGTTCCATGGACTTGAGTGAGACGATCCCCCAATTTTGCAGTTGAAAAAGTCTCAGACATCTGGCATAATACGTTATTTCACTGTGAAGGTAGCTACCAATCATTCCAGATGTATCAATACCTTTTATCATCAACATAATTCTCCCAAAATCATATAAATGCAAGTGATGCTGACGCCCAGAATGATTATATTAGCTTATGTTTAAAAATCACCTACTCCTACAGTACGGCAGTAGTTTATGTAGAGTTACATTGTTGATTAGTTACACGAGTTACATTGTTGATGAGCTACATGAGTTATATTGTTGATGAGCTACATGAGTTATATTGTTGATGAGTTACATGTATTACATTATTGATGAGCTATATGAGTTACATTGTTGATGAGCTACATGTATTACATTATTGATTAGCTACATGAGTTACATTGTTGATGAGCTACATGTATTACATTATTGATGAGCTATATGAGTTACATTGATGAGCTACATGACTTATACTGTTGATGAGTTACATGTATTACATTGTTGATGAGCTACATGTATTACATTATTGATGAGCTATATGAGTTACATTTACATTTACATTTAAGTCATTTAGCAGACGCTCTTATCCAGAGCGACTTACAAATTGGTGCATTCACCTTATGACATCCAGTGGAACAGTCACTTTACAATAGTGCATCTAAATCTTAAAGGGGGGGGTGAGAGGGATTACTTATCCTATCCTAGGTATTCCTTAAAGAGGTGGGGTTTCAGGTGTCTCCGGAAGGTGGTGATTGACTCCGCTGTCCTGGCGTCGTGAGGGAGTTTGTTCCACCATTGGGGGGCCAGAGCAGCGAACAGTTTTGACTGGGCTGAGCGGGAGCTGTACTTCCTCAGTGGTAGGGAGGCGAGCAGGCCAGAGGTGGATGAACGCAGTGCCCTTGTTTGGGTGTAGGGCCTGATCAGAGCCTGGAGGTACTGAGGTGCCGTTCCCCTCACAGCTCCGTAGGCAAGCACCATGGTCTTGTAGCGGATGCGAGCTTCAACTGGAAGCCAGTGGAGAGAACGGAGGAGCGGGGTGACGTGAGAGAACTTGGGAAGGTTGAACACCAGACGGGCTGCGGCGTTCTGGATGAGTTGAAGGGGTTTAATGGCACAGGCAGGGAGCCCAGCCAACAGCGAGTTGCAGTAATCCAGACGGGAGATGACAAGTGCCTGGATTAGGACCTGCGCCGCTTCCTGTGTGAGGCAGGACTCTGCGGATGTTGTAGAGCATGAACCTACAGGAATGGGCCACCGCCTTGATGTTGGTTGAGAACGACAGGGTGTTGTCCAGGATCACGCCAAGGTTCTTAGCGCTCTGGGAGGAGGACACAATGGAGTTGTCAACCGTGATGGCGAGATCATGGAACGGGCAGTCCTTCCCCGGGAGGAAGAGCAGATCCGTCTTGCCGAGGTTCAGCTTGAGGTGGTGATCCGTCATCCACACTGATATGTCTGCCAGACATGCAGAGATGCGATTCGCCACCTGGTCATCAGAAGGGGGGAAGGAGAAGATTAATTGTGTGTCGTCTGCATAGCAATGATAGAAGAGACCATGTGAGGTTATGACAGAGCCAAGTGACTTGGTGTATAGCGAGAATAGGAGAGGGCCTAGAACAGAGCCCTGGGGGACACCAGTGGTGAGAGCACGTGGTGAGGAGACAGATTCTCGCCACGCCACCTGGTAGGAGCGACCTGTCAGGTAGGACGCAATCCAAGCGTGGGCCACGCCGGAGATGCCCAACTCAGAGAGGGTGGAGAGGAGGATCTGATGGTTCACAATATCGAAGGCAGCCGATAGATCTAGAAGGATGAGAGCAGAGGAGAGAGAGTTAGCTTTAGCAGTGCGGAGCGCCTCCGTGATACAGAGGAGAGCAGTCTCAGTTGAATGACTAGTCTTGAAACCTGACTGATTTGGATCAAGAAGGTCATTCAGAGAGAGATAGCGGGAGAGCTGGCCAAGGACGGCACGTTCAAGAGTTTTGGAGAGAAAAGAAAGAAGGGATACTGGTCTGTAATTGTTGACATCGGAGGGATCGAGTGTAGGTTTTTTCAGAAGGGGTGCAACTCTCGCTCTCTTGAAGACGGAAGGGACGTAGCCAGCGGTCAGGGATGAGTTGATGAGCGAGGTGAGGTAAGGGAGAAGGTCTCCGGAAATGGTCTGGAGAAGAGAGGAGGGGATAGGGTCAAGCGGGCAGGTTGTTGGGCGGCCGGCCGTCACAAGACGCGAGATTTCATCTGGAGAGAGAGGGGATAAAGAGGTCAGAGCACAGGGTAGGGCAGTGTGAGCAGAACCAGCGGTGTCGTTTGACTTAGCAAACGAGGATTGGATGTCGTCGACCTTCTTTTCAAAATGGTTGACGAAGTCATCTGCAGAGAGGGAGGAGGGGGGGGGGAGGAGGATTCAGGAGGGAGGAGAAGGTGGCAAAGGGCTTCCTAGGGTTAGAGGCAGATGCTTGGAATTTAGAGTGGTAGAAAGTGGCTTTAGCAGCAGAGACAGAGGAGGAAAATGTAGAGAGGAGGGAGTGAAAGGATGCCAGGTCCGCAGGGAGGCGAGTTTTCCTCCATTTCCGCTCGGCTGCCCGGAGCCCTGTTCTGTGAGCTCGCAATGAGTCATCGAGCCACGGAGCGGGAGCGGAGGACCGAGCCGGCCTGGAGGATAGGGGACATAGAGAGTCAAAGGATGCAGAGAGGGAGGAGAGGAGGGTTGAGGAGGCAGAGTCAGGAGATAGGTTGGAGAAGGTTTGAGCAGAGGGAAGAGATGATAGGATGGAAGAGGAGAGAGTAGCGGGGGAGAGAGAGCGAAGGTTGGGACGGCGCGATACCATCCGAGTAGGGGCAGTGTGGGAGGTGTTGGATGAGAGCGAGAGGGAAAAGGATACAAGGTAGTGGTTGGAGACTTGGAGGGGAGTTGCAATGAGGTTAGTGGAAGAACAGCATCTAGTAAAGATGAGGTCGAGCGTATTGCCTGCCTTGTGAGTAGGGGGGGGGAAGGTGAGAGGGTGAGGTCAAAAGAGGAGAGGAGTGGAAAGAAGGAGGCAGAGAGGAATGAGTCAAAGGTAGACGTGGGGAGGTTAAAGTCGCCCAGAACTGTGAGAGGTGAGCCGTCCTCAGGAAAGGAGCTTATCAAGGCATCAAGCTCATTGATGAACTCTCCGAGGGAACCTGGAGGGCGATAAATGATAAGGATGTTAAGCTTGAAAGGGCTGGTAACTGTGACAGCATTGAATTCAAAGGAGGCGATAGACAGATGGGTAAGGGGAGAAAGAGAGAATGACCACTTAGGAGAGATGAGGATCCCGGTGCCACCACCCCGCTGACCAGAAGCTCTCGGGGTGTGCGAGAACACGTGGGCGGACAAAGAGAGAGCAGTAGGAGTAGCAGTGTTGTCTGTGGTGATCCATGTTTCCGTCAGTGCCAAGAAGTCGAGGGACTGGAGGGAGGCATAGGCTGAGATGAACTCTGCCTTGTTGACCGCAGATTGGCAGTTCCAGAGGCTACCGGAGACCTGGAACTCCACGTGGGTCGTGCGCGCTGGGACCACCAGATTAGGGTGGCCGCGGCCACGCGGTGTGGAGCGTTTGTATGGTCTGTGCAGAGAGGAGAGAACAGGGATAGACAGACACATAGTTGACAGGCTACAGAAGAGGCTACGCTAATGCAAAGGAGATTGGAATGACAAGTGGACTATACGTCTCGAATGTTCAGAAAGTTAAGCTTACGTAGCAAGAATCTTATTGACTAAAATGATTAAAATGATACAGTACTGCTGAAGTAGGCTAGCTGGCAGTGGGTGCGTTGTTGACACTACACTAATCAAGTCCTTCCGTTGAGTGTAATAGTTTCTGCAGTGCTGCTATTCGGGGGCTAGCTGGCTAGCTAGCAGTGTTGTTTACGTTACGTTGCGTTAAAAGAACGACAATAGCTGGCTAGCTAACCTAGAAAATCGCTCTAGACTACACAATTATCTTTGATACAAAGACGGCTATGTAGCTAGCTATGTAGCTAGCTACGATCAAACAAATCAAACCGTTGTACTGTAATGAAATGAAATGAAAATGTGATACTACCTGTGAATGCGACCGGGTTGTGAGTCTATTCGGTAGACGTTGGCTAGCTGTTGGCTAGCTGTCGGCTAGCTGTTGGCTAGCTGTCGGCTAGCTGTTTGTTGGCTAGCTGTCGGCTAGCTGTTGGCTAGCTGTCGGCTAGCTGTTGGCTAGCTGTTGGCTAGCGGATGGCTAGCTAGCAGAGTCTCCTACGTTAAGGACGACAAATAGCTGGATAGCTAACCTCGGTAAATTAAGATAATCACAATAGTTACATTGTTGATGAGCTACATGAGTTACATTGTTGATGAGCTACATGAGCTATGTTGTTGATGAGTTACATGAGTTACAATATTGATGAGCTACATGAGTTACTTTGTTGATGAGGTACATGAGCTATATTGTTGATGAGTTACATGAGTTACAATATTGATGAGCTACATTAGTTACATTGTTGATGAGGTACATGAGCTATATTGTTGATGAGTTACATGAGTTACAATATTGATGAGTTACATGTATTACATTATACATTAGCTTCATGAGTTACATGGTTGATGAGTTATATTGTTGACGTGTTACATGAGTTACATTGTTGATGAGTTACATTATTGATGAGCTACATGAGTTACATTATTGATGAGCTACATGAGTTACATTGTTGATGAGCTACATGAGTTACATTGTTGATGAGCTACGTGAGTTACATTGTTGATGAGTTACATTATTGATGAGCTATATGAGTTACATTGTTGATGAGTTACATTATTGATGAGCTACATGAGTTACATTGTTGATGAGTTACATTATTGATGAGCTATATGAGTTACATTGTTGATGAGTTACATTATTGATGAGCTATATGAGTTACATTGTTGATGAGTTACATTATTGATGAGCTACATGAGTTACATTGTTGATGAGTTACATTATTGATGAGCTATATGAGTTACATTATTGATGAGTTACATTATTGATGAGCTACATGAGTTACATTGTTGATGAGTTACATTATTGATGAGCTATATGAGTTACATTATTGATGAGCTACATGAGTTACATCGTTGATGAGCAACATGAGTTTCATTGTTGATGAGCTGCATGAGTTACATTGTTGATGAGCTGCATGAGTTACATTGTTGATGAGCTACATGAGTTACATTGTTGATGAGCTACATGAGTTACATTGTTGATGAGCTGCATGAGTTACATTGTTGATGAGCTACATGAGTTACATTATTAGTGAGCTGCATGAGTTAATTGTTGATGCTGACAGGCTCTGAGAGAATTAGAAATAACTATATGAGACTATGATCATGTACAGAAATAAACAATGAAACTCTTTTTTCCTTTTACAAATCCTCTAAATTGTGAAAACAAGATATTACGACCAACCCAACAATAGAAAAAGCATAGAACACATTTCTTAGGTCCATTTTCCCTCCAAACAAACCTGGACAAAGGGAAACGTCAACATTACCCCTAACTGTACAATTAACATGCAAATGAGCTCCGATACTAATGGCTGTGGCAAAATGAATTTATGATGAAAATCTGCTTTCTGTTTTGGCTACATGTCTATGAAATCAGCTGATGACAGGCCCAGGGGCATTCCCCCGGGGCAGAGAGACAATGGATGCTGCATCTGCTACCTAACTCAGACCCCTGAGAGACCCAGAGCGCACAGGAACTGGCAGACATAATGAACAGCAGACCCCAGACATTCAACTGAGGGGGCAGCAGCTCCTATGATGTAGCCAATGCCCCTTACTCACATGAGGGGGCTGCAGCTTCTCTGATGTAGTCAATGCCCCTTACTCACATGAGGGGGCTGCAGCTTCTCTGATGCAGCCAATGCCCCTTACTCACATGAGGGGGCTGCAGCTTCTCTGATGCAGCCAATGCCCCTTACTCACATGAGGGGGCTGCAGCTTCTCTGATGTAGCCAATGCCCCTTACTCACATGAGGGGGCTGCAGCTTCTCTGATGCAGCCAATGCCCCTTACTCACATGAAGGGGCTGCAGCTTCTCTGATGTAGCCAATGCCCCTTACTCACATGAGGGGGCAGCAGCTTCTCTGATGTAGCCAATGCCCCTTACTCACATGAGGGGGCTGCAGCTTCTCTGATGTAGCCAATGCCCCTTACTCACATGAGGGGGCTGCAGCTTCTCTGATGTAGCCAATGCCCCTTACTCACATGAGGGGGCAGCAGCTTCTCTGATGAAGCCAATGCCCCTTACTCACATGAGGGGGCTGCAGCTTCTCTGATGTAGCCAATGCCCCTTACTCACATGAGGGGGCAGCAGCTCCTATGATGCAGCCAATGCCCCTTAATCACATGAGGGGGCTGCAGCTTCTCTGATGTAGCCAATGCCCCTTACTCACATGAGGGGGCAGCAGCTCCTATGATGCAGCCAATGCCCCTTACTCACATGAGGGGGCTGCAGCTTCTCTGATGCAGCCAATGCCCCTTACTCACATGAGGGGGCAGCAGCTCCTATGATGCAGCCAATGCCCCTTACTCACATGAGGGGGCTGCAGCTTCTCTGATGCAGCCAATGCCTCTTATTCAACTGAAGGAGCAGCAGTTCCTCTGATGCAGCCAATGCCTCTTATTCAACATAAATGTATTTTCAATTGCAGCCACAGTGTTGCCCTGCACAAGCCCTGCTTTGACAGAGAGCTTTTAGATCACAGCCAGCAGCACTGTTAACATGCATATCTATTGGGTGGGATCTTTGAGGGGAATCTGAGTTTAACAAGACAACTCTCAAAGTGTTTCATGTTAGTGTTTAGTGCTTCCAGCAAACAGGTGTGTCCACTGAAGATGACTGGACATTTGTCACTGCTGAAAAGAAGGGGAATAGTTAGCATGTCGTCTTTTGATTTAAAGCATTCAAGAAATTACTTGGAAGCATGAAAGTCCTCCTCATTGGTACTTTAGTGACCCTTATGTGGTTGTAAGACTTTTTAGTCTCTCAATCCATCAGGTTCTGAATAAGCACCAATAGAATAGCTTGTGTTGTGCAGTGATTCTCTATCTGTCTCACTCTGTCAGCCAGAGAATGGTAGGCCTAAGAAAATAATATCGACTGGCCTCATATACAGCTCTTGTGTTATTTTTTTACTGTGACTAAAAGTTGTCCAACCTGTATAGTCAAATCAAATCAAATTGTATTTGTCACATGCGCCGAATAAAACACCTTACAGTTACTTACAAACCCTTAACCAACCATAAGTGTAGAGAAAGTATTTACTAAAATAAACTGAAGTAAAAAAATAAATCAAATTAAAACATTTTAATACGAAAAATATTTTTCGTATTAAAATTGTCATGTTTTGTCTTATTTTGTCTTGTCATTTTGCTTTTCCCTCTGTTCGTTTTCCCCCTGCTGGTCTTTTTAGGTTCGTTCCCCTCTTTCTCTCTTCCTCCCTCTCTCTCTTCTCTCTATCGCTCCGTTCCTGCTCCCAGCTGTTCCTATTCCCCTAATCAATCATTTAGTCTTCCCACACCTGCTCCCTATCTTTTTCCCTGATTAGAGTCCCGATTTCTCCCCTTGTTTTCCGTTTCTGCCCTGTCGGATCCTTGTCTATTGTTCACCGTGCTGTGTCTGTGTATCGCCCTGTCGTGTCGTGTTTCCCTCAGATGCTGCGTGGTGAGCAGGTGTCTGAGTCTGCTACGTTCAAGTGCCTTCCCGAGGCAACCTGCAGTTCATGATCGAGTCTCCAGTCTGTTCTCGTCATTACGAGTGGAATTATGCTTTATGATTGTAGATTTACTTTACTGGATTAAAGACTCTGTTTTCGCCAAGTTGCTTTTGGGTCCTCATTCACCTGCATAACAAAAATGTTTTAATTATTATTATTTTTTTTACTTCAGTTTATAACAATTAGGGAGCAACAATAAAATAACAGTAGCGAGGCTATATACAGGGGGTACCGGTACAGAGTCAATGTGGAGGCTATATACAGGGGGTACCGGTACAGAGTCAATGTGGAGGCTATATACAGGGGGTACCGGTACAGAGTCAATGTGGAGGCTATATACAGGGGGTACCGGTACAGAGTCAATGTGGAGGCTATATACAGGGGGTACCGGTACAGAGTCAATGTGGAGGCTATATACAGGGGGTAACGGTAGAGAGTCAATGTGGAGGCTATATACAGGGGGTACCGGTACAGAGTCAATATGGAGGCTATATACAGGGGGTAACGGTAGAGAGTCAATATGGAGGCTATATACAGGGGGTACCGGTACAGAGTCAATATGGAGGCTATATACAGGGGGTACCGGTACAGAGTCAATATGGAGGCTATATACAGGGGGTACCGGTACAGAGTCAATATGGAGGCTATATACAGGGGGTACCGGTACAGAGTCAATATGGAGGCTATATACAGGGGGTACCGGTACAGAGTCAATATGGAGGCTATATAGGTTCCGGTTCCGGTTGGAGCGAGTGGTCGCATCTGCACGTCGCTCCAACGGGTAGTATAACTTTTTCATTATATTTCATTATATCACAACGGTTTGATTTGTCTTATCTTAGCAATTTCTTCTCAGCTAGCTACATAGCCGTCTTTGTATCAAAGATAATTGCGTAATTATCGTATTTCGCCGTCCTAACGTAGTCTTCACTAGCCAGCTAGCTAACGTCCACTGATTAGCTGCACTGAGAAACTTTTACACTCAACTGAACGACTTGATTAGTTTAGTGTTAGCTACCTACATAGCTGTCTTTGCTGTCTTCGTATCATCGTATCATCGTATCCAAGATAATTGTGTTGTTTAGGTTTAGAGTGTGTAGTCTTAGAGTGATTATCTTAATTTACCGAGGTTAGCTAGCCAGCTATTTGTCGTCCTTAACGTAGGTGACTCTGCTAGCTAGCCAACAGCTAGCCAACGCTAGCCAACGTCTTCTGTATAGAACTCAACTACCCGGTCGCATTCACAGGTTGTATCACATTTTCACTTCATTTCATTACAGTACAACGGTTTGATTTGTTTGATCGTAGCTAGCTACTTAGCTAGCTACATAGCCGTCTTTGTATCAAAGATAATTGTGTAGTCTAGAGCGATTTTCTAGGTTCGCTAGCCATCTATTGTCGTTCTTTTAACGCAACGTAACGTAAACAACACTGCTAGCTAGCCTGCTAGCCCCCGAATAGCAACACTGCAGAAACTATTACACTCAACGGAATGACTTGATTAGTGTAGTGTCAACAACGCACCCACTGCCAGCTGGCCTACTTCAGCAGTACTGTATCATTTTAATCATTTTAGTCAATAAGATTCTTGCTACGTAGCTTAACTTTCTGAACATTCGAGACGTGTAGTCCACTTGTCATTCCAATCTCCTTTGCATTAGCGTAGCCTCTTCTGTAGCCTGTCAACTATGTGTCTGTTTATCCCTGTTCTCTCCTCTCTGCACAGACCATACAAACGCTCCTCACCGCGTGGCCGCGGCCACCCTACTCTGGTGGTCCCAGCGCGCACGACCCACGTGGAGTTCCAGGTCTCCGGTAGCCTCTGGAACTGCCAATCTGCGGTCAACAAGGCAGAGTTCATCTCAGCCTATGCCTCCCTCCAGTCCCTCGACTTCTTGGCACTGACGGAAACATGGATCACCACAGACAACACTGCTACTCCTACTGCTCTCTTCGTCCGCCCACGTGTTCTCGCACACCCCGAGAGCATCTGGTCAGCGGGGTGGTGGCACCGGGATCCTCATCTCTCCCAAGTGGTCATTCTCTCTTTCTCCCCTTACCCATCTGTCTATCGCCTCCTTTGAATTCCATGCTGTCACAGTTACTAGCCCTTTCAAGCTTAACATCCTTATCATTTATCGCCCTCCAGGTTCCCTCGGAGAGTTCATCAATGAGCTTGATGCCTTGATAAGCTCCTTTCCTGAGGACGGCTCACCTCTCACAGTTCTGGGCGACTTTAACCTCCCCACGTCTACCTTTGACTCTTTCCTCTCTGCCTCCTTCTTTCCACTCCTCTCCTCTTTTGACCTCACCCTCTCACCTTCCCCCCTACTCACAAGGCAGGCAATACGCTCGACCTCATCTTTACTAGATGCTGTTCTTCCACTAACCTCACTGCAACTCCCCTCCAAGTCTCCGACCACTGCCTTGTATCCTTTTCCCTCTCGCTCTCATCCAACACCTCCCACACTGCCCCTACTCGGATGGTATCGCGCCGTCCCAACCTTCGCTCTCTCTCCCCGCTACTCTCTCCTCTTCCATCCTATCATCTCTTCCCTCCGCTCAAACCTTCTCCCACCTATCTCCTGATTCTGCCTCCTCAACCCTCCTCTCCTCCCTCTCTGCATCCCTTGACTCTCTATGTCCCCTATCCTCCAGGCCGGCTCGGTCCTCCCCTCCCGCTCCGTGGCTCGATGACTCATTGCGAGCTCACAGAACAGGGCTCCGGGCAGCCGAGCGGAAATGGAGGAAAACTCGCCTCCCTGCGGACCTGGCATCCTTTCACTCCCTCCTCTCTACATTTTCCTCCTCTGTCTCTGCTGCTAAAGCCACTTTCTACCACGCTAAATTCCAAGCATCTGCCTCTAACCCTAGGAAGCTCTTTGCCACCTTCTCCTCCCTCCTGAATCCTCCGCCCCTCCCCCCTCCTCCCTCTCTGCAGATGACTTCGTCAACCATTTTGAAAAGAAGGTCGACGACATCCGATCCTCGTTTGCTAAGTCAAACGACACCGCTGGTTCTGCTCACACTGCCCTACCCTGTGCTCTGACCTCTTTCTCCCCTCTCTCTCCAGATGAAATCTCGCGTCTTGTGACGGCCGGCCGCCCAACAACCTGCCCGCTTGACCCTATCCCCTCCTCTCTTCTCCAGACCATTTCCGGAGACCTTCTCCCTTACCTCACCTCGCTCATCAACTCATCCCTGACCGTTGGCTACGTCCCTTCCGTCTTCAAGAGAGCGAGAGTTGCACCCCTTCTGAAAAAACCTACACTCGATCCCTCCGATGTCAACAATTACAGACCAGTATCCCTTCTTTCTTTTCTCTCCAAAACTCTTGAACGTGCCGTCCTTGGCCAGCTCTCCCGCTATCTCTCTCTGAATGACCTTCTTGATCCAAATCAGTCAGGTTTCAAGACTAGTCATTCAACTGAGACTGCTCTCCTCTGTATCACGGAGGCGCTCCGCACTGCTAAAGCTAACTCTCTCTCCTCTGCTCTCATCCTTCTAGATCTATCGGCTGCCTTCGATACTGTGAACCATCAGATCCTCCTCTCCACCCTCTCCGAGTTGGGCATCTCCCGGCGCGGCCCACGCTTGGATTGCGTCCTACCTGACAGGTCGCTCCTACCAGGTGGCGTGGCGAGAATCTGTCTCCTCACCACGCGCTCTCACCACTGGTGTCCCCCAGGGCTCTGTTCTTGGCCCTCTCCTATTCTCGCTATACACCAAGTCACTTGGCTCTGTCATAACCTCACATGGTCTCTCTTATCATTGCTATGCAGACGACACACAATTAATCTTCTCCTTTCCCCCTTCTGATGACCAGGTGGCGAATCGCATCTCTGCATGTCTGGCAGACATATCAGTGTGGATGACGGATCACCACCTCAAGCTGAACCTCGGCAAGACGGAGCTGCTCTTCCTCCCGGGGAAGGACTGCCCGTTCCATGATCTCGCCATCACGGTCGACAACTCCATTGTGTCCTCCTCCCAGAGCGCCAAGAACCTTGGCGTGATCCTGGACAACACCCTGTCGTTCTCAACTAACATCAAGGCGGTGGCCCGTTCCTGTAGGTTCATGCTCTACAACATCCGCAGAGTACGACCCTGCCTCACACAGGAAGCGGCGCAGGTCCTAATCCAGGCACTTGTCATCTCCCGTCTGGATTACTGCAACTCGCTGTTGGCTGGGCTCCCTGCCTGTGCCATTAAACCCTTCAACTCATCCAGAACGCCGCAGCCCGTCTGGTGTTCAACCTTCCCAAGGTCTCTCACGTCACCCCGCTCCTCCGTTCTCTCCACTGGCTTCCAGTTGAAGCTCGCATCCGCTACAAGACCATGGTGCTTGCCTACGGAGCTGTGAGGGGAACGGCACCTCAGTACCTCCAGGCTCTGATCAGGCCCTACACCCAAACAAGGGCACTGCGTTCATCCACCTCTGGCCTGCTCGCCTCCCTACCACTGAGGAAGTACAGCTCCCGCTCAGCCCAGTCAAAACTGTTCGCTGCCCTGGCCCCCAATGGTGGAACAAACTCCCTCACGACGCCAGGACAGCGGAGTCAATCACCACCTTCCGGAGACACCTGAAACCCCACCTCTTTAAGGAATACCTAGGATAGGTTAAGTAATCCCTCTCACCCCACCCCCCTAAGTTTTAGATGCACTATTGTTAAGTGACTGTCCCACGGGATGTCATAAGGTGAATGCACCAATTTGTAAGTCGCTCTGGATAAGAGCGTCTGCTAAATGACTTAAATGTAAATGTAAATGTAATATACAGGGGGTACCGGTACAGAGTCAATATGGAGGCTATCTACAGGGGGTACCGGTACAGAGTCAATATGGAGGCTATATACAGGGGGTACCGGTACAGAGTCAATATGGAGGCTATATACAGGGGGTACCAGAGTCAATATGGAGGCTATATACAGAGTCAATATGGAGGCTATATACAGGGGGTAACGGTAGAGAGTCAATGTGGAGGCTATATACAGGGGTACCGGTACAGAGTCAATATGGAGGCTATATACAGGGGGTACCGGTACAGAGTCAATATGGAGGCTATATACAGGGGGTACCGGTACAGAGTCAATATGGAGGCTATATACAGGGGGTACCGGTACAGAGTCAATATGGAGGCTATATACAGGGGGTAACGGTAGAGAGTCAATGTGGAGGCTATATACAGGGGTACCGGTACAGAGTCAATATGGAGGCTATATACAGGGGGTACCGGTACAGAGTCAATGTGGAGGCATGTGGCAGCAGTGTAAAAATGGGGGTAGGGGACAATGCAAATAGTCTGGGTAGCCATTGATTAGATGTTCAGGAGTCTTATGGCTTGGAGGTAGAAGCTGTTAAGAAGCCTTTTGGACCTAGACTTGGCGCTCCGGTACCATTTGCCGTGCGGAGAGAACAGTCTATGACTAGGGTGGCTGGAGTCTTTGCCAATATATTGGGCCTTCTGCAGACACCGCCTGGTATAGAGGTCCTGGATGGCAGGAATCTTGGCCCCGGTGATGTACTGGGCCGTCTAAATAAAAACAAATAATCAAAGAAATTCAATAATGGTGTTGGAAAAACGGTGAATCTTCACCTCCCTCATGAGCATTCCCATCTATCACTGTACTGTCACAGCAGCACTTGCTATAAACAAAATGACTTTCGTTCACAGAGGTGTTATCATCATGACAATCAGCATATCTGATGGATCTCCAGCATGTACATATTACCTCAATTACCTTGACACCGGTGCCCCCACACATTGACTCTGTACCGGTACCCCCTGTATATAGCCCTGCAATTGTTGTTTTACTGCTGCGCTTGAATTATTTGTTATTTTTATATCTTTCTTCTCTTTAGGTATTTTCTTACAACTGCATTGTTGTTTAAGGTCTTGTAAGTAAGCTTTTCACTGTAAGGTCTACTACACCTGTTGTATTCTGCGCATGTGACTAATAACATTTGATTTGATTTGCTGTGGGGTAAGTACATAAAGAAAACTGAGCCATATTTTTGGTCATTGTCTCTCAGGATAAATTGATTGCTTATAGCAATAAAATTAAGTATATTTTTGGTGTACTGCCCCTTGATATGGCAGTAGTTTTTACAAAATTAACATGGCAAAATGTATATTTTCTTCAAAATTCAGAAAAATAAATTATACTATGAACAAATCATATGAATTAAATCAGCTTTTTAGTTCTAAGGTGGATTGTATTTTGAAGAGAAACTACACATAAGGGAAGATGTATGATGTTGTTTAAGCAAATTGCCTGTAATTTAACTGGTTATATTTTATTTGAGATAACAGTCCAAGTATGTTAATTAAGACTAGGCCTCAATACTGCCCCCTTTGGAGGAAGTGCGTGCCCATAGTAAACTCAAAATATTTTTTCCCAAAATTGCTAATATATGCATATAATAATTATTATTGAATAGAAAACACTCTAAAGTTTCTAAAACTGTTTAAATTATGTCTGTATGTAAAGCAGAACTCTCAGGGCAGCCTTTCTCCCAAACTCTCTCTTGTCAAGAGAAAAGTTGGGTCAAATTTGACGTCATCGCCCCCACCCTTCCCAGGCAGCTACCGATCTGGGAACAGTATGTATGTGTTCAGCGCGATGCCTGCTTTCAAATGGCGCGTTCATTGTGAGAATCTCACGAGCCCTCGTCGTTTGGCGGGCGAAAATGTTCGGGTCACTCTCAAATATATGCACTCTATTGGGCGAGGCTGATTTGGGGCACACTCTTTTCCAAGAAACACCAATTGAAGGCGGTTTGTCTGTTCGCGCTGATCATTGTTTTACATGTTAAAAACATCATAAAGCTCGATTCTGCACATAGTTTGACCAGTTTAGATTTGAAGTTTTGATGCGCAAGAGTGCGGGACCAGAAGTCATTTTGGGTGCATTTCAGCTGAAGCTGTTAGCATATGCTAATACAGAGACACACAACGTGAAACCAAATGATGTATTGGGTAAGTATGACTCCTTCTACGACTTCTGATCGAAGAACATCAAAGGTAAGGGAATATTTATGTGGTTATTTTGGGCTTCTGTGGACTCCAAACGTAGAGGAGACATACTGCTAATATCTGAGCGCCGTCTCATTGTATAGCCAGTGAACGAATTCTGTAACGTTAAAAATAAATGTAATACAGCAGTTGCATTAAGAAGAACTGTATCTTTGTAACTATATGTAGAACATGTATATTTAGTCGTGTTTATTGCTTGTTATCTGACGTTATCTGTCGGAGCTAGCATCATTTCTCCGGACATTTGAGTAGAATTTTTTGAAATGTCGTCATTGTAAACAGAGATTTATGGATATAAATGGCATATTATTGAAGAAAAAAAATGTATTGTGTAACATGTACTATTACTGTCATCTGATGAATATTTTCAAAAGGTTAGTGAATGATTTATTTTTTAATCCTGCTTTTATAATTTTATATTTTCTGGGACAAAATGGCTGCCTCTCGTCTTTTGTTTCGGTGGTGGTCTAATATAAATATGTGCTATGTTTTCGCCGTAAAACATTTTAGAAATCTGACTTGCTGGGTAGATGAACAAGGTGTTTATCTTTCATTTGAGCTATTGGACTTGTTAATGTGTGGAGGTTAAATATTTCTAAGAATATTTTTATGCATTTTGCGTTATGGTAATGAGCTTGAGCCGTAGTCACGATCCTGGATCCGGGATGGGTCGCCGCAAGAAGTTAAGATGAGAAATATGTTCATATTTTGACATGATTGTTTTCTTTTCCAACCGTTTGTTCTTATTGGTAATTCAAATATGTTGGTAGCTTGAGGGTTAAACATCACATCTGGGTCTGAGTGAAAGTTGACTCCAGGTAGTTGCATCTCAAGGGTAATCCCACAATATGTGTCACGCCCTGACCTTAGAGAGCCTGTTTATTTCTCTATTTGGTTAGGTCAGGGTGTGATTTGGGTGGGCATTCTAGTTTTCTATTTCTTTGTTGTTCTTTGTTCTTTGTTGTATGGTTCCCAATCAGAGGCAGCTGTCTATCGTTGTCTCTGATTGGGAATCATACTTAGGCTTCCTGTTGTCCACCTGAGTTTTTGGATCTTGTTTTTGCACAGTAGCTGTATAGCCCTGCAGAACTTTACGTTCTTTTATCTTTTGTTGTTTTTGTCTGTGTTTCAGTATTAAATATCATGAACACTTTCCACGCTGCGCTTTGGTCTCATTCATTCAACGACGAACATAGCAATATGTTTGAAATGTATCCATGATTAAATTCTTTATTATATACAGTACAATGGTCAGATTATCCATATGAGTCCAATATATTTTCTGGAAACATTTACAAAATGTGCATGCACGTGAACTCACAATTTGGAGAACAGGCAATGATACTACTTATAGTGCAGTAATGATGGTAGAACGGCACATATTATGAACTACATCATGAAGTATGTCTAGAAAAGTATAGCAGGCATATAGTATCAATGGATATCATTAATATCACCATTTTAATCAGCCTGTGCAGAGGTAAGTACATTTTAAGCACATTTTGCTGGCACATTTTTCTCACACAACTGGACTGTCAATGTTCTTATACTGCATGATAATTGACCACGTTTCATGATAATTAGGCAGCATTCTTCTCTGGCACAATCTTTAGAAAAAAATATTTGAACGCTTCTTCTTGATGGGAAATTGCAACCATCGATATAAACCCCATCTGGCATGGACAGTCTAACCTTAACTGTTTGTATCGTTAAGACAAAATGTAAAAATAAAAAAACTCCCCCTTTCACTCTCCCAACCTACAGCACTATGAGGAAATAATTTGGCTCATTTACATGCTCGAAGAATGGCAACTGAATGCATAATCTTTTGCGTATAGGATCCTGTAATCCCAACCAGTCTTCTGATGTGTTTCGTTCCCCATTCCCCCAGGAACAATTCACTTGTAATCTCCACAAACACAATCTGTTTAGAACGATCTGCAATGCGCCGGTGAAAGGACTCAAGGGACAAGCCAAAGCATTTTCTGATCCCATGGAGGTTCATGTAGCATTTGTTTCAGGACACAACAGTTCGATAACATCCCATCGAATTATGAAATCATTTATTAAGCACATTGTGTGATCAGAAATATGTCGTATTACTAATGTATTTGTTTAAAATATACAGATGTAGGATCTTCATTTGATCACTCTTTGGTTACTGAGAATGTTCCTGCACTGCAGGAATTCCTAACTTGTAGTGTATTCTATTTTTAAAAAGGCTTCCAAAGTTTGTCATTTCCACTTTGAAAATTCAGACTTGATTTGACCTAACAAAAAATGTGTCAACCCAAACAATGAGATCCATTTATTATATTCCACACAGTAATTCTCATTTCATATTGCTGCAGGATTATTCTCCTGCTGTAGCTAACTGGCTCAAATTAAGATCCTACATCTGTAGGCCTATAGGACATTTAAATATATTTACATTTACTAAACAAAAATATAAACTCAACATGTAAAGTGTTGGTCCCATGTTTTAAGAGGTTAAATAAAATATCCCAGAAATGTTCGATTTGCACGAAATGCTTGTTTCTCTCAAATGTTGTGCAAAATGTTGTTAGTGTGAGTATATGTCAGGTGTGAGCACACCTGACAGGTGTGGCATATCAAGAAACTGATTAAAAATCATGATCATTACACAGGTTCACCTTGTGCTGGGGACAATAAAAGACCACTCATTTTAAAGAATTTGGCAGTACATCCAGCTGGCCTCACAACCGCAGACCACTTGTAACCACACCAGCTCAGGACCTCCTCAACCGCAGAACACGTGTAACCACGCCAGCTCAGGACCTCCTCAACCGCAGACCACGTGTAACCACACCAGCTCAGGACCTCCTCAACCGCAGACCACGTGTAACCACGCCAGCTCAGGACCTCCTCAACCGCAGACCACATGTAACCACGCCAGCTCAGGACCTCCTCAACCGCAGAACACGTGTAACCACACCAGCTCAGGACCTCCTCAACCGCAGACCACGTGTAACCACACCAGCTCAGGACCTCCTCAACCGCAGACCACGTGTAACCACACCAGCTCAGGACCTCCTCAACCGCAGACCACGTGTAACCACACCAGCTCAGGACCTCCTCAACTGCAGACCACGTGTAACCACACCAGCTCAGGACCTCCTCAACCGCAGACCACGTGTACCCACACCAGCTCAGGACCTCCTCAACTGCAGACCACGTGTAACCACACCAGCTCAGGACCTCCTCAACCGCAGACCACGTGTAACCACACCAGCTCAGGACCTCCTCAACCGCAGACCACGTGTAACCACACCAGCTCAGGACCTCCTCAACTGCAGACCACGTGTAACCACACCAGCTCAGGACCTCCTCAACCACAGACCACGTGTAACCACACCAGCTCAGGACCTCCTCAACTGCAGACCACATGTAACCACACCAGCTCAGGACCTCCACATCCGCAGACCATGTGTAACCACACCAGCTCAGGACCTCCTCAACTGCAGACCACGTGTAACCACACCAGCTCAGGACCTCCTCAACCGCAGACCACGTGTAACCACACCAGCTCAGGACCTCCTCAACTGCAGACCACATGTAACCACACCAGCTCAGGACCTCCTCAACCGCAGACCACGTGTAACCACACCAGCTAAGGACCTCCACATCCGGCTCCTTCATCTGCAGAATCGTCTGAGACCAGCCACCCAGGACGCTAATGAAACCGTGGAGTATTTCTGTCTGTAATTAAGCCCTTTTGTGGGAAGAACTCATTCTGATTTGCTGGGCCTGGCTCCCCAGTGGGTGGACCTGGCTCCCCAGTGGGTGGGCCTGGCTCCCAAGTGGGTGGGTCTATGCCCTCCCGGGGCCCATCCATGGCTGCACCCTTGCCCAGTCACTGGATATCCATAGAGTAATGTCTAATGGATTTCTTTAAATTTAGTGATTTTCTTAAATTAACTAAAATTGTTGAGTTATTGTTATACTAATACTTTCCCTAATATCAACCATTGGAAATGTGGGTGGTGTTGGCTAGTTCAGGATACATGCCATTCTAATGTTGACAAGTTGGAGACATTATTTTGGGAAAGTTAAGCCTAAAATGTAAGTCTATTGTGCATTATTCTTCATTATCTGGTATTTAGATCAATGCTCTCTCTTAACATTTCTGTCAACATAAAACAATCACTATATAATGCAAGCATGAGGATTTTGTATAATTCATTCTATAAAAATGGTTTATCTATGTAGGCTACATACAGTATATATAGATCAATGTCAATAATGGCTCAAATGTGGATTCTGATGGGATCAATAAACTTATGCTGGTCAGGTCTAATAAGATGCTTGTGTTTTTCTTAATTATGTTACGATAAGTATTACATCTATATATATATATATATATATATGGTAGAAACTCCAAAAGCAATCAAGGACTATGCTCACACATTTTCTGCAGATACTGCCAGATAACCAACATTTCTACTGGTGTTAGTTGCTACAACAAATCTCTCCCATTGGGTGTAATGTGTATTCAGAACTACTTCTGCACCTGTGAAATGTAGTGGACGTTCATACAACAGATTATAATAGGCCCACATGTAAACATTACTAACTGCACTGGATATTATATTGCCAACCTGAAAAACAAATACTTTGCTCTCACCTCACCACAATGAATTAACAGAAACAAATCAAAGTTAGCAAGGATCTTACTTTGTTAAGCGGTCATTAGGCCTTCCTCTTATGTGGATCTTAAATATCTATAGACTGTCTACAAACATTTTATATAGTCTAGATAAGTTAGGTCTACATAGTCTACAAAATTATCAAAAAGTTACATTAAAATTCAGGCATTATTGACATACTGCATGATTCCAATCACCCAAGGCCTACATAGGCTACGAGATCTAACCTATATGTAGACATGGCTTTAAATCTATGAATAAATAACCAAACATATATGTAGACATGGCTTTAAATCTATGAATAAATAACCAAACATATATGTAGACATGGCTTTAAATCTATGAATAAATAACCAAACATATATGTAGACATGGCTTTAAATCTATGAATAAATAACCAAACATATATGTAGACATGGCTTTAAATCTATGAATAAATAACCAAACATATATGTAGACATGGCTTTAAATCTATGAATAAATAACCAAACATATATGTAGACATGGCTTTAAATCTATGAATAAATAACCAAACATATATGTAGACATGGCTTTAAATCTATGAATAAATAACCAAACATATATGTAGACATGGCTTTAAATCTATGAATAAATAACCAAACATATATGTAGACATGGCTTTAAATCTATGAATAAATAACCAAACATATATGTAGACATGGCTTTAAATCTATGAATAAATAACCAAACATATATGTAGACATGGCTTTAAATCTATGAATAAATAACCAAACATATATGTAGACATGGCTTTAAATCTATGAATAAATAACCAAACATATATGTAGACATGGCTTTAAATCTATGAATAAATAACCAAACATATATGTAGACATGGCTTTAAATCTATGAATAAATAACCAAACATATATGTAGACATGGCTTTAAATCTATGAATAAATAACCAAACATATATGTAGACATGGCTTTAAATCTATGAATAAATAACAAACAAACATAAATATGAATAAATAGACATGGCTTTAAATCTATGAATAAATAACCAAACATATATGTAGACATGGCTTTAAATCTATGAATAAATAACCAAACCTATATGTAGACATGGCTTTAAATCTATGAATAAATAACCAAACATATATGTAGACATGGCTTTAAATCTATGAATAAATAACCAAACATATATGTAGACATGGCTTTAAATCTATGAATAAATAACCAAACATATATGTAGACATGGCTTTAAATCTATGAATAAATAACAAACAAACTTTAAATCTATATGTAGACATGGCTTTAAATCTATGAATAAATAACCAAACCTATATGTAGACATGGCTTTAAATCTATGAATAAATAACCAAACATATATGTAGACATGGCTTTAAATCTATGAATAAATAACCAAACATATATGTAGACATGGCTTTAAATCTATGAATAAATAACCAAACATATATGTAGACATGGCTTTAAATCTATGAATAAATAACCAAACATATATGTAGACATGGCTTTAAATCTATGAATAAATAACCAAACATATATGTAGACATGGCTTTAAATCTATGAATAAATAACCAAACATATATGTAGACATGGCTTTAAATTAAATCTATGAATAAATAACCAAACATATATGTAGACATGGCTTTAAATCTATGAATAAATAACCAAACATATATGTAGACATGGCTTTAAATCTATGAATAAATAACCAAACCTATATGTAGACATGGCTTTAAATCTATGAATAAATAACCAAACATATATGTAGACATGGCTTTAAATCTATGAATAAATAACCAAACATATATGTAGACATGGCTTTAAATCTATGAATAAATAACCAAACCTATATGTAGACATGGCTTTAAATCTATGAATAAATAACCAAACATATATGTAGACATGGCTTTAAATCTATGAATAAATAACCAAACATATATGTAGACATGGCTTTAAATCTATGAATAAATAACCAAACCTATATGTAGA
Source organism: Oncorhynchus gorbuscha (assembly GCF_021184085.1). NCBI lineage: Eukaryota > Metazoa > Chordata > Actinopteri > Salmoniformes > Salmonidae > Oncorhynchus > Oncorhynchus gorbuscha. The sequence goes on from NC_060178.1 coordinate 100,095,700, forward strand.
CATGGCTTTAAATCTATGAATAAATAACCAAACATATATTTAGACATGGCTTTAAATCTATGAATAAATAACCAAACCTATATGTAGACATGGCTTTAAATCTATGAATAAATAACCAAACATATATGTAGACATGGCTTTAAATCTATGAATAAATAACCAAACCTATATGTAGACATGGCTTTAAATCTATGAATAAATAACCAAACATATATGTAGACATGGCTTTAAATCTATGAATAAATAACCAAACATATATGTAGACATGGCTTTAAATCTATGAATAAATAACCAAACATATATGTAGACATGGCTTTAAATCTATGAATAAATAACCAAACCTATATGTAGACATGGCTTTAAATCTATGAATAAATAACCATATATGTAGACATGGCTTTAAATCTATGAATAAATAACCAAACATATATTTAGATTTGGCTTTAAATCTATGAATAAATAAGCAAACATATATGTAGACATGGCTTTAAATCTATGAATAAATAAGCAACATATATTTAGATTTGGCTTTAAATCTATGAATAAATAAGCAAACATATATGTAGACATGGCTTTAAATCTATGAATAAATAACCAAACATATTTGTAGACATGGCTTTAAATCTATGAATAAATAACCAAACATATATGTAGACATGGCTTTAAATCTATGAATAAATAACCAAACATATATGTAGACATGGCTTTAAATCTATGAATAAATAAGCAACATATATTTAGATTTGGCTTTAAATCTATGAATAAATAACCAAACATATATGTAGACATGGCTTTAAATCTATGAATAAATAACCAAACCTATATGTAGACATGGCTTTAAATCTATGAATAAATAAGCAACATATATTTAGATTTGGCTTTAAATCTATGAATAAATAACCAAACATATATGTAGACATGGCTTTAAATCTATGAATAAATAACCAAACATATATGTAGACATGGCTTTAAATCTATGAATAAATAACCAAACCTATATGTAGACATGGCTTTAAATCTATGAATAAATAACCAAACATATATGTAGACATGGCTTTAAATCTATGAATAAATAACCAAACATATATGTAGACATGGCTTTAAATCTATGAATAAATAACCAAACATATATTTAGACATGGCTTTAAATCTATGAATAAATAACTTTAAATCAAACATATATGTAGACATGGCTTTAAATCTATGAATAAATAACCAAACATATATGTAGACATGGCTTTAAATCTATGAATAAATAACCAAACATATATGTAGACATGGCTTTAAATCTATGAATAAATAACCAAACATATATGTAGACATGGCTTTAAATCTATGAATAAATAACCAAACCTATATGTAGACATGGCTTTAAATCTATGAATAAATAAGCAACATATATTTAGACATGGCTTTAAATCTATGAATAAATAACCAAACATATATGTAGACATGGCTTTAAATCTATGAATAAATAAGCAACATATATTTAGATTTGGCTTTAAATCTATGAATAAATAATGGCTTTAAACATATATTTATATTTAGGCTTTAAATCTATGAATAAATAACCAAACATATATGTAGACATGGCTTTAAATCTATGAATAAATAACCAAACATATATGTAGACATGGCTTTAAATCTATGAATAAATAACCAAACATATATGTAGACATGGCTTTAAATCTATGAATAAATAACCAAACATATATGTAGACATGGCTTTAAATCTATGAATAAATAACCAAACCTATATGTAGACATGGCTTTAAATCTATGAATAAATAACCAAACATATATGTAGACATGGCTTTAAATCTATGAATAAATAACCAAACATATATGTAGACATGGCTTTAAATCTATGAATAAATAACCAAACCTATATGTAGACATGGCTTTAAATCTATGAATAAATAACCAAACATATATGTAGACATGGCTTTAAATCTATGAATAAATAACCAAACATATATGTAGACATGGCTTTAAATCTATGAATAAATAACCAAACCTATATGTAGACATGGCTTTAAATCTATGAATAAATAACCAAACATATATGTAAACATATATTTAGACATGGCTTTAAATCTATGAATAAATAACCAAACCTATATGTAGACATGGCTTTAAATCTATGAATAAATAACCAAACATATATGTAGACATGGCTTTAAATCTATGAATAAATAACCAAACCTATATGTAGACATGGCTTTAAATCTATGAATAAATAACCAAACATATATTTAGACATGGCTTTAAATCTATGAATAAATAACAAACATATATGTAGACATGGCTTTAAATCTATGAATAAATAACCAACATGGCTTTAAATCTATGAATAAATAAGCAAACATATATTTAGACATGGCTTTAAATCTATGAATAAATAACCAAACATATATGTAGACATGGACATGGCATTTTTAAATCTATGAATAAATAACCAAACATATATGTAGACATGGCTTTAAATCTATGAATAAATAACCAAACATATATGTAGACATGGCTTTAAATCTATGAATAAATAACCAAACATATATGTAGACATGGCTTTAAATCTATGAATAAATAACCAAACATATATTTAGACATGGCTTTAAATCTATGAATAAATAACCAAACATATATGTAGACATGGCTTTAAATCTATGAATAAATAACCAAACCTATATGTAGACATGGCTTTAAATCTATGAATAAATAACCAAACATATATGTAGACATGGCTTTAAATCTATGAATAAATAACCAAACATATATGTAGACATGGCTTTAAATCTATGAATAAATAATGGCTTTAAATCTATGAATAAATAACATATATTTAGATTTGGCTTTAAATCTATGAATAAATAACCAAACCTATATGTAGACATGGCTTTAAATCTATGAATAAATAACCAAACATATATGTAGACATGGCTTTAAATCTATGAATAAATAACCAAACATATATATGGCTTTAAATCTATGAATAAATAACCAAACATATATGTAGACATGGCTTTAAATCTATGAATAAATAACCAAACATATATGTAGACATGGCTTTAAATCTATGAATAAATAACCAAACCTATATGTAGACATGGCTTTAAATCTATGAATAAATAACCAAACATATATGTAGACATGGCTTTAAATCTATGAATAAATAACCAAACATATATGTAGACATGGCTTTAAATCTATGAATAAATAAGCAACATATATTTAGATTTGGCTTTAAATCTATGAATAAATAACCAAACCTATATGTAGACATGGCTTTAAATCTATGAATAAATAACCAAACATATATGTAGACATGGCTTTAAATCTATGAATAAATAACCAAACATATATGTAGACATGGCTTTAAATCTATGAATAAATAACCAAACATATATGTAGACATGGCTTTAAATCTATGAATAAATAACCAAACATATATGTAGACATGGCTTTAAATCTATGAATAAATAACCAAACATATATGTAGACATGGCTTTAAATCTATGAATAAATAACCAAACATATATGTAGACATGGCTTTAAATCTATGAATAAATAACCAAACATATATGTAGACATGGCTTTAAATCTATGAATAAATAACCAAACATATATGTAGACATGGCTTTAAATCTATGAATAAATAACCAAACATATATGTAGACATGGCTTTAAATCTATGAATAAATAACCAAACATATATGTAGACATGGCTTTAAATCTATGAATAAATAACCAAACATATATGTAGACATGGCTTTAAATCTATGAATAAATAACCAAACATATATGTAGACATGGCTTTAAATCTATGAATAAATAACCAAACTATATGTAGACATGGCTTTAAATCTATGAATAAATAACCAAACCTATATGTAGACTTTAAATGGCTTTAAATCTATGAATAAATAACCAAACATATATGTAGACATGGCTTTAAATCTATGAATAAATAACCAAACCTATATGTAGACATGGCTTTAAATCTATGAATAAATAACCAAACATATATGTAGACATGGCTTTAAATCTATGAATAAATAACCAAACATATATGTAGACATGGCTTTAAATCTATGAATAAATAAGCAACATATATTTAGACATGGCTTTAAATCTATGAATAAATAAGCAACATATATGTAGACATGGCTTTAAATCTATGAATAAATAACCAAACATATATGTAGACATGGCTTTAAATCTATGAATAAATAACCAAACATATATGTAGACATGGCTTTAAATCTATGAATAAATAACCAAACATATATGTAGACATGGCTTTAAATCTATGAATAAATAACCAAACCTATATGTAGACATGGCTTTAAATCTATGAATAAATAACCAAACATATATGTAGACATGGCTTTAAATCTATGAATAAATAAGCAACATATATTTAGATTTGGCTTTAAATCTATGAATAAATAACCAAACATATATGTAGACATGGCTTTAAATCTATGAATAAATAACCAAACCTATATGTAGACATGGCTTTAAATCTATGAATAAATAACCAAACATATATGTAGACATGGCTTTAAATCTATGAATAAATAAGCAACATATATTTAGATTTGGCTTTAAATCTATGAATAAATAACCAAACATATATGTAGACATGGCTTTAAATCTATGAATAAATAACCAAACATATATTTAGACATGGCTTTAAATCTATGAATAAATAACCAAACATATATGTAGACATGGCTTTAAATCTATGAATAAATAACCAAACATATATTTAGACATGGCTTTAAATCTATGAATAAATAACCAAACATATATGGCTTTAGACATGGCTTTAAATCTATGAATAAATAACCAAACATATATGTAGACATGGCTTTAAATCTATGAATAAATAACCAAACATATATGTAGACATGGCTTTAAATCTATGAATAAATAACCAAACATATATGTAGACATGGCTTTAAATCTATGAATAAATAACCAAACATATATTTAGATTTGGCTTTAAATCTATGAATAAATAACCAAACATATATGTAGACATGGCTTTAAATCTATGAATAAATAAGCAACATATATTTAGACATGGCTTTAAATCTATGAATAAATAAGCAACATATATTTAGATTTGGCTTTAAATCTATGAATAAATAAGCAACATATATTTAGATTTGGCTTTAAATCTATGAATAAATAAGCAAACATATATTTAGATTTGGCTTTAAATCTATGAATAAATAAGCAACATATATTTAGATTTGGCTTTAAATCTATGAATAAATAGCCAGACCTATATTTATATTTTAACATCTATGAACAAATAATCGACAGGAATAAATGTCCTTAATTGAGGACATGTTGGATACATCCTGACATGGTATGGACAGGCAATGCAGCATACATGGGTCATCATATCCGTTTTATTGACATTACATCCAGGAACACTGGGTAATAATAAATATTTCATTAGTCATCAATACAAAAATAAAGACGCGGGGTCTCCTGACATAAAACATTCTTTCCAGCAAAACAATCATGCAGCCATGCAAAAGAAGTTAAACATGTGGACAGTAACGCCACCGCAAAACTAAAAGTATTTTCAGAATTCTATGGAGTCATCAAGAGCCATATTATTTCAACCTTTCCGAACTTAATATATAAATCATACAATGTTCATACACTGTAGAATGCGATTTCACCATCCTTGTTACAAGGAAAGGGCATTCTTCACTTTCACAAATGATGCCAAAACAAACATATTACATTTGCATGTAACTTTTTTCACCCTTTCGGGTGAGCAAGTATTTTGTGCTAAGATCAGCTTCAGGGCTCCAAACATGAGGTCACATTCAGACATCTCCAGCTTAATGCTCTCCAAACATGAGGTCACATTCAGACACCTCCAGCTTAATGCCCTCCAAACATGAGGTCACATTCAGAGATCTCCAGCTTAATGCTTTAGGTTTTTTCACAGAGCGTCTTGTGAGAAACATATTTACATGGCGTGAATGCATCTCTGGTGACACCAAATAAACAGCTACATTTTTACCGTGAAAAAAAGTATTTTCACAGGGTCTTTGTTACAATGAGGAATAATTAACGGTTCTCATACGCAAAACAAATAAACATACATACAATGCATGCATGGAGGTCAATTCTTCATGTCCAATTCATAATTTATTGTACTGTACATTTTGACACCATTCTGAATCGAATGTCCCGAATTACTTTATCACATCCTTGTTTCCGCTTGCAAGTCTCGTCAGTCCCGCTGAACTGATAGGAATATGAGGGGGTGGAGGTACTTGGCATATGGGGCACGGGCATGGTAAACCTGCCCAGTGTTGGAAGCCGCTGCCGAGCTGAAGAGGGTGTGCAGGGGCACTCTTCATTAAGGAGTGAGGCGCTCGGATGGAGGTAAGTCCAGGTAAGGTGGTGGTGAGGGTAGAGGATGTGGACGAGGACAGCGCGCTCCCGAGCAGCGGATGCACCTGAAGCGCCGGGTTGCCAGAGTGCCCGCTCACTGTCCCGCAGTGGAACGCAGAATGATGTCCGCCGTAGATTTCTCCAACCAGCCTTTTCATCTCGTCCATGGAGCTGTTGAGCATCAGGATGTAGTTTCTGGCGAGCAGGAGAGTGGCAATCTTCGACAGCTTTCTCACAGACGGACCGTGTGCGTAAGGCATAACTTCCCGGAGGCCGTCCATCGCCAGGTTCAAGTCGTGCATCCTCTTGCGCTCCCGCCCGTTGATTTTCAGCCTCAGATGCTGAATCTCTTGCTCGGTCACCTGCTTCTTGAGTTTGTACTTGCTCCCGCCAGATGACGTATCTTCCCCGTGCCTGGAAAGATGCTCGCTCGTCATCTTCTGGAGGAGTTCGTTCTGCGCGGAGGACACTGAATTGAGGTGGTCTCGGAGATACATTCCATCCATGTCTGGTGAGGAAGATCTGCTCGAGCTGGAGTCAGAATGCATTTTATTAGCTCGGTTTGGGTAGGAGGTCGCTGCTTCCCTCTGTCTCTGCCTCTATTTTTAAATCACACTCGATCACCTGCTTCTGTCGTTTGAGTTTGGTCGTTTTTTTGGGATGGTGGTCTATGAGGGCATGAATGGACGCACTGGGCTTGTTGGCCGGATAACTGCGCGTAATCTTATCCCGCGGGTGCACCTCTTCTTGCTCTGTGGTGGGGTAAAAGCCTGCTCCGAGTATTTATAGTGCAGTTGAGAAGGGGAACAAAAGGAACCCTCCTATTGATAATAAAGGTCTTGTTAGGATGACGTCCCCATTATACAGGGCGGTGTGCTTTGACTGTCCCATTGACCAAAGGGACATCTATTCCTATTCATTCTAATGCCACCGCGGGGGGAACAATTCAAGCCTGGATAATCTGAGACCAAGACCATTTGAAAACACTCTGCTGCTTTCTAGAAATAATAACGGGTTAGTCTGAAATTATTGTTTTATCAGCTTCACTTTGTAATGTATTTCTGTAAGGCTTTTATTAAATCTGTTTATCACTCAAATTTTGGAAAACTTAAAGCGGTGTAACCTAGTCATGCATCGTGTTTTAGTGATTGCGTGTATGGGATCGGCTACAATATTATCTGCCTCGCTAGAAAATTTTAATTTGCAGACCATCCACAATTTAACTTTGTCGTGCTGTCGAGAGGGGGAATAACATTGATGAGTTTTAGCTGCCGTTTAGGGTAGACTATCAATGAGGGACGCGCAACCAGCGTGATCTTTGTGCACGAGCAGCAGAATATTATAAATTCCATAATACCATATTAATAGCATAATAAGAATATATGTATTTTTTATTATTATTTATTTAACCTTTATGTAGCTAACTAATAAGAAAATCGATTCAAAATCTACTCAGCCTCATGGCGTTTCAGCTTAATCAGCAATTAACCTGAACTTCGTGAAAATATAATTGTTTTAGAATTTGATAAAAGCAAAATAAGGTAGCCTCTCACACTATTTTTTACATCAATTAGATAAAATAATATATAAGATGATGTCACTATAACGTGCTATAATGACACGTTTGGCGTCTCTCACTGTTCTCAGCCATGCAGGAATCCACATAACATGTTCTTTGCTGATTATAGTGTTATTCAATGTCCTTCCACCTTAAGTACACACCTGCCATAACATGACATTCAGATTGGATGGGAATTTATTTTACCATCACAATTATAGGCCACGTATGACAGCCCAAAATAGTTATCCCGATCAGAGGCCAAGCTGGAACTGGAATGGGCCGGGACGCATGATGCACCACTGCAACAGAATAGGCTATGAAACTCCAATCAAAAACTACATGTGGTTTCCATTTAGTTATACACATTTTTCACACAAATAGACGAAGTGAAATGTTTTATTAAATAGAGGATTTTATTTTATGTTGAAAATATGTTTGAATTGATTATGACAACCACAACTATTATTCATATTATTAGCAATGTTATATCATTAGTCTGTAGTTACTGCTTTCATTCTTGTTGCTACAAATATAGACGTAGGCCTACCCTTTTAACCCATAAAAATCTCATTATGGGGCTTACTACATTTGGAGGTTAAATTAGACCACCTCCAGAATAGAAACCAAACTGACTTGAATATGAATTGTCCAAATATAGCATCGCAACCCGGTTTTCCTCAGGTGGTTGGTTTTAGTAGGCCTGTACTCTACGTGTGCATAGCCTACGGATATTACATTAGGCCTAAATATTTATTATTTTATTTATTTTTATTTTTACTTAACCTTTATTTAAGTAGGAAAATCAGTTTAAGAACAAATTCTTATTGACAATGACGGCCTGCCAAAAGGCAAAGGCCTCATGCGCGGGCGGGGACTGATATATTGCTCATGTGAACATGTGGTAGGCCTTTATAGCATATTTTGCAACCATTCCGAACTTTGAATTGTGTATAGTTGAAATTAAATATCTGTTCAATTCATACAGAACATTTTTATTTTTTTTTCTAAAAGTTGTATTGGGCTAGCTATAGGCCATTTCATGTGGCTGCTTGTTTAGTTGCTGCAAGTACGTCATTTCAATTCGTCTACAAAGGAATCTCAGTCCTTTTATCAGATAACTTTCTGGGAATATAATGTCTCCTCATAATAATGTTTCATTTGTGAAGAGTATCAGCAATATTGTGATGGACGTCGATCAATGCATAAAACAGAAAACATGAACTGAATAATATATTTAAAAAGTAGATGTAACATTTTCATAATAATAATAATGATAATAATAACACAGATCCTCTAGTCATGAATAATGCAATCGTTGTTGTCCATTAACTTTTGATCCTTCAAATAAATGAATATATCCTACAACCAGAATGTATGGCAGTGCTTACACATCAGTGAATCCTATCTTGTAGAAATGTTGACATAGAACTATAGAACTTGTTGATGCAAACTTGGTTGGAAAAGCTTTGCCAAGAAAAGGCTAGTGTCTAGAATAATGACAGTGTATGTAGAAACCAGCCATAATCACTTAGTTAATCATTTCAGCCACATTACATTGGAGGTCAACCCATACAGGTACTGCATACAATCATTAGAGAGATGACTGAAGTCCTGAAGGCAACTCTTCATTTCAATATAATTTAAACTAACTCTGTGATGAAGTATCCCAAGACAACACTGAGAACCATAGTATTGAGTTTACGATAACATTGAGACTAATTCCTATCTTCAAATGTGTCATGGAGGAGAGGAATAATTAAATGCACAGTAATTGGAGGGGTACAGGCACAAAACAACTCAATCTCATATTCTTCTTGGTGTTCCACAGCAATAAACCCCCCTCAAATAAACATTTTGAAAATGTGTATTCACCATGTCTCTGTTGGAATAGAAAAGAAACCGACCCACATAAAGGTGCTGCAATGCAAAGAAAAGCTCTGAACTTCTTTGCTCTCTATTGGTGCCATTTGAAATGGAAAGCTTTGAATACCAATTGCTTTAACTAGACATATGTGAATCCCTTTAAAACCCACAAATCCTGTCCCCAAGTGTTTCTTTGTCTGTCGGGCAACCACATAGATCTAAGTGAGAGTGTTTCTAATCCAGGCAATGTGGAGAACTGTCTCAGTGAGAGAGCCAGGGGAAGAGGGAACTGCTCTGAGGCACAGGGAGGTGAAAGGAAGGTGTCATGGTGGTTTGTGGGGCTGTGGAGTGGTGGTGGTGGTGGTGGTGGTGGTGGGGGTGGGGTGGGGTGGGGGGGGCTTGCCTACTCTCAACTACCCCAGGGGAGGGAAGCACCAATCAGCAGAATGAGGGAGGCCCCTTCCGCCAGTGAACAGGACCCACACTACTTACCCTGCACCAAGGGCCAGGACATTTGCCGAAATTGAGGATTTAGAAACAAATCCCCCTTATCCAGTGGTACAGTCCCAGCAGGTTACCTAAAATGTGCCTCAATTAATTTCTTAAGACCCTCCTCTTTTTCATTATTCACCTCGTACCACACTTTCTCTCTTCCCCGCGGTCTCGCCAGTTCTTCCCAAAACAGACCTGAAACCATGTTGTTGGTCAGCTTGGAATGGTGACAGAGAATATAATCCCTCCAAGAGTCTGTTTTTTTGGACATAACAAAGCTGTTTGAAAAAGCACCATTGTGTGTAGACATATGTTTAACCTGTTCATACAGTTCACACAAGATACTTGAATGTTGTTGAAAAAGTAGTTGAGTTATTGTAAAGTAAATCTGATAAAAAACAATTGTGAATATAAATAGATACTTGTATTGTGTCCTCATATCATAACAACATACAATGTACCAAACATTAGGAACACCTTCCTAATATTGAGTTGCGCCGCCTTTGTCCTCAGAACAGACTCAATTCGTCAGGGCATGGACTCTACAAGGTGTTCGAATACCTTCCACATAAATGCTGGCTCATGTTGACACAAATGACTTGTTCTAAATTCGTGACAGGCACACATAAAAGTAAACGTTTTCCTGTACAGTACATGATTTTGTATACAGTGCATTTCAATCCAACCCAGGGCAGTTCAGCTTCCTTGACCATGCAGGGCTGATAATGTGGTCCATCAAGAGGTTTATGTCTGTCCACACTTAAACAAGTACAGTCAATCCAGGAAACTGTTGAGTGTGAAAAAACCCAGCAGCATTGCAGTTCTTAATTAACACATTCAAACTAGTGCGCCTGGCACCTACTACCACACCCCATTCAAAAGCACTTACAGCTTTTGTCATGCTCATTCACCCTCTCAATGGCACACATACACAATCCATTTCTCAATTGTGTCAGGGCTTAAAAATCCTTCTTCAACATGTCTTCTCCCCTTCATCTGCACTGATTGAAGTGGATTTAACAAGTGACATCAATAAGGGATCATAGCTTTCGCCTGGATTCACCTGGTCAGTCTATGTCATGGAAAGAGAAGGTGTTCCTCTTGTTTTGTACACTCGGTGTACATTTGATTTCCAGTGTTGAGGGAGTTTAGATGCTCAGTGTCATCAAAGTCATCATGACCAGAATTGGGATTGACTGTACTTGTTTTAGTGTGTACAGACATAAACCTCTGGGTTGGATTGAAGTGCACTGTATACAAAATCATGTACTGCACAGGATTCTATATTTTTTGTGTGCCTGTCACAAATTTAGAACAAGTAATTTGTGTCTATTTCACAATAATCTGTGATAGTAAAGTCCCACAGTGGTCAAACGTAAATGGTTTTAATCGTTTTCCACCATTCATTTTTCCCATAGGTGATTTAGAAACACTTAAAATAAAGTCTGTGTTTCGTGTAGGCTTACCCTGGTGTTGGTATCTGAAGACCAGCACAATCCTCCAGCACAATTGCCAACACTGAACAGCCCTGGATTACACCTTTGTGATATTCTATTATAACTGATTCACTGGTTACACAGTGGGTGCAGTGAGTAACACCATGGTGCAGTGAATAACATCATGGTGCAGTGAGTAACACAATGGTGCAGTGAGTAACATCATGGTGCAGTGAGTAACATTATGGTGCAGTGAGTAACATCATGGTGCAGTGAGTAACACAATGGTGCAGTGAGTAACATCATGGTGCAGTGAGTAACACAATGGTGCAGTGAGTAACATTATGGTGCAGTGAGTAACATCATGGTGCAGTGAGTAACATCATGGTGCAGTGAGTAACATCATGGTGAAGTGAGTAACACAATGGTGCAGTGAGTAACATCATGGTGCAGTGAGTAACACAATGGTGCAGTGAGTAACATTATGGTGCAGTGAGTAACATCATGGTGCAGTGAGTAACATCATGGTGCAGTGAGTAACACAATGGTGCAGTGAGTAACATTATGGTGCAGTGAGTAACATCATGGTGCAGTGAGTAACACAATGGTGCAGTGAGTAACATCATGGTGCAGTGAGTAACACAATGGTGCAGTGAGTAACACAATAGTGCAGTAACACAATGGTGCATTAAGTAACATCATGGTGCAGTAACACAATGGTGCAGTGAGTAACACCATGGTGCAGTGAGTAACACCATGGTGCAGTGAGTAACACCATGGTGCAGTGAATAACATCCTGGTGCAGTAACACAATGATGCAGTGAGTAGCATCATGGCACAGTAACACAATGTGCATTAAGTAACATCATGGTGCAGTTACACAATGGTGCAGTGAGTAACACCATGGTGCAGTGAGTAACATCATGGTGCAGTAACATCATGGTTCAGCGAGTAACATTATGGTGCAGTGAGTTACTTCATGGTGCAGTGAGTAACATCATTGTGTAGTAACACAATGGTGCATTAAGTAACATCATGGTGCAGTAACACAATGGTGCAGTGAGTAACATCATGGTGCAGTGAGTAACACCATGTTGCAGTGAGTAACATCATGGTGCAATAACACAATGGTGCAGCGAGTGACACCATGTTGCAGTGAGTAACATCATGGTGCAGTAACACAATGGTGCAGTGAGTAACACCATGTTGCAGTGAGTAACATCATGGTGCAGCAAGGACCACCATGGTGCAGTGAGTGACACCATGGTGCAGAGAGTTACACTATGGTGCAGCGAGTGACACTAAGGTGCAGCGAGTAACACAATGGTGCAGTGAGTAACACCATGTTGCAGTGAGTAACATCATGGTGCAGCAAGGACCACCATGGTGCAGTGAGTGACACCATGGTGCAGAGAGTTACACTATGGTGCAGCGAGTTACACTATGGTGCAGCGAGTTACACTATGGTGCAGCGAGTGACACTAAGGTGCAGCGAGTTACACTATGGTGCAGCGAGTGACACTAAGGTGCAGCGAGTTACACTATGGTGCAGCGAGTTACACTATGGTGCAGCGAGTTACACTATGGTGCAGCGAGTTACACTATGGTGCAGCGAGTTACACTATGGTGCAGCGAGTTACACTATGGTGCAGCGAGTTACACTATGGTGCAGCGAGTTACACTATGGTGCAGCAAGGACCACCATGGTGTAGCGAGTTACACTATGGTGCAGCGAGTGACACTAAGGTGCAGCGAGTTACACTATGGTGCAGCGAGTGACACTAAGGTGCAGCGAGTTACACTAAGGTGCAGCGAGTTACACTATGGTGCAGCGAGTGACACTAAGGTGCAGCGAGTGACACTAAGGTGCAGCGAGTGACACTAAGGTGCAGCGAGTGACACTAAGGTGCAGTGACAAAAACATGTTTCTTTGAGTCTTTGAGATTCTTTGGGCCGTATTGTTGTTGTACATTCCAAAAAATGCTTTAATTATCTTGTGTTCATTAAGTTTTACTATTAGGTTTCTTCACTCAGAACAGACACCTGATCATCAGCTTTTAATGAAAGTCTTTGTAAACAGTTTTTGCATTAATTTTGGAATTGGAATATGAGTGTATACAGATTGAGACAGTAACTGCATTCTTTCTTTTTTCTACTGTGTTGTTGACTTGTTAATTGTTTACTCCATGTGTAACTCTTTGTTGTCTGTTCACACTGCTATGCTTTATCTTGGCCAGGTCGCAGTTGCAAATGAGAACTTGTTCTCAACTAGCCTACCTGGTTAAATAAAGGTGAAATAAATAAAAATAAAAATAAAAATTCTGAACGTATAATATACACATGACCAGGATTTGGGTGGCGTGCAGGAGTGTGCAACGTACCGAACATTGCAGATAGAAATTCCACGAATAGTATATCTGAACGGCCTAACTTTGTAACATTCCTGAACAGATCCTTGGTCCCCTGGTCTCAGCACATGCAACATAAGTAATTGAAGAAGACTATTTCAGCAGAAACACAATATATACTGAACCAAAATATAAACGTAACATATAAAGTGTTGGTCCCATGTTTTCTGAGCTGAAATAAAAGATGCCAGAAATGCTCCATATGCACAAAAAGTGCATATCTCTCAAATTTTGTGCAGAAATTTGTTTACATCTCTGTTAGTGAGCATTTCTCCTTTGCCAAGGTAATCCATCCACCTGAGAGGTGTGGCATATCAAGAAGCTGATTAAACAGCATGCAGGGGACAATAAATGCAGTGGACTCTATAATGTGCAGTTTTGTCACACAACAATGCTACAGATGTCTCAAGTTTTAAGGGAGCGTGCAATTGACATGCTGACTGCAGGAATGTCCACCAGAGCTGTTGCCAGAAAATGTTATGTTAATTTCTCTACCATAAGCAACCTTCCAACGTTGTTTTAGAGAATTTGGCAGTACGTTCCGACCAGCCACAAAACCGCAGACCATGTGTAACCACGCCAGCCCCGAACCTCCACATACGGCTTCTTCACCTGCAGGATAGTCTGACACCAGCCACCCGGACAGATGATGAAATTGTGGGTTTGCACAACTAAAGAATTTCTGCACAAACTCGCAGAAACCGTCTCAGGGCAGATAATATGTGTGATCTTCGTCCTCAACAGGGTCTTGACCTGACTGCAGTTCGACTTCGTAACTGACTTCAGTGGGAAAATGCTCACCTTCGATGACCACTAGCATACTGGAGAGGTGTGTTCTTCACGGATTAATCCATGTTTCAACTGTACCGGGCAGATGGTAGACAGTATGTATGGAGTTGTGGGGGCGAGCGGTTTGCTTATGTCAACGTTGTGAACAGAGTGCCCCATGGTGGCGGTGGGGGTTATGGTATGGGCAGGCATAAGCTACGGACAATGAACACAATTGCATTTTATCAATGGCAATTTGAATGCACAGAGATACTGTGACGAGATCCTGAGGCCCATTGTAGTGCCATTCATCTGCTGACATCACCTCAGGTTTCAGCATGATAACGCAAGGCCCCATGTCGCAAGGATCTGTACACAATTCATGGAAGCTGAAAATATCCCAGTTCTTCCATGACCTGCATAGTCACCATGTCACCTATTGAGCACATTTTTGGATGCTCTGGATCGATGTTCACGATAGCATGTTCCAGTTCCCACAAATATCCAGAACTTCACACAGCCATTGAAGAGGCATGGGACAACATTCCACAATCAACAGCCTGATCAACTCTATGTGAATGAGATGTGTCAGGTTGCATGAGGCAAATGGTGGTCACACCAGATACTGACTGGTTTTCTAATCCATGCTCCTATTTTTTTTGAAAGGTATCTGTGACCAACAGATGCATATCTGAATTCCCATTCATGTGAAATCCATAGATTAAGTCCTAATTTGTTTATTTTTATTGACTGATTTCCTTGTATGAACTGTAACTCAGTAAAATCTTTGAAATTGTTGCATGTTGCGTTTATATTTTTGTTGAGTGTAATTAGCAGCACAACAAACCACATCTTTCAGCCGCTCCAGGGTGGCCAGCACAGCCCAGTAATGGCCCAATAACCCACCAGGGCCCAACAGTAGTAAAGTGTGAATGAATTAGCAATAGTCAGCATGTAGGGCTTCAGAGTGGCGCAGCGGTCTAAGGCACTGCATCTCAGTGCGAGAGGCGACACCACAGTCCCTGGTTTGAATCAAGGCTGTATCACATCCGGCCGTGATTGGGAGTCTCATAGGGCTGCACACAATTGGCACAGCGTCGTCCGGGGTATGCTGTCATTGTAATTAAGAATTTGTTCTTAACTGAATTGCCTAGTTAAATACATTTTTTTAAAGCCAGTGGCAGCCAGACAGAATGAGTTCCCTGGTTTGATGAGAATCAACGTGCCACTATAAGTCTGAGAGAGGAATCAAGGTCAGAGGTCGTCTTGGAGGCCGTCGATGTTGTGCTGAATGTTGAAGGAGTTGGTTTGATAATGTTGTTGCACAAGACACATGGAATTTAATCACCATACATTTCAGTTTTTGTCTGTTAATAAGAAAGTTACCATTTAGATATTATACTTCAAGGAGTTACCGGTCTTTTCTCTAGACTAGAGCCTTAGTAAAGTTGAGTCCATTAGGCTATTCTCCACTGTAAAACTATGAAACATGTAACACATTTATAACCTTAACATCAGTGTTTAAAACTTAAACATTAGGCATTTTGATTTGCCAAGTGTTCTCATCTTAAACACAGGCATTTAAAATGCAAGATTAAACATGATAGTCAGCTTTTTCCAGTCAGTTTACAACCAGAAGAACACCTACAGTGCTTTCAGATAGTATACAGTACATACCCCTTGACTTATTCCACAATTTGTTGTGTTAAAGCCTGAATTCAATTTTATTTTTACTCTGACCCATCTACACACAATACCCCATAATGACAAGTGAAAATATTTGTCAAAACCTTGGCAAAGTTATTGAAAATGAAATACATAAATATCTAATTTATATAAGTATTCACACCCCTGAGTCATTACTTTGTAGAAGCACCTTTGGCAGCGATTACAGCTGTGGGACTGACATTACTCGTCCATATATTTATATATTCTGAATTCCATTCCTTTACTTAGATTTGTGTTTATTGGGTATATGTTGTGGAATTGTTAAATATTACTTGTTAGATATTACTGCACTGTCAGAGCTAGAAACACAAGCATTTCGCTACACCCGCAATAAAATCTGCTAAACACGTGTATGTGACCAATACAATTTGATTTGAGATTTGATTTGATCTCTCACATTCACTCGAAAGGCATGATGGGAAATTGCCAAATACGGCTTTACACCCTACAGTGTTAAAAAACAACATATCCAGTGTTTAGTGTTTAAAACTTAAACATTTTGTGCTGAATAAACGTGTTCATGTGTTTAAAAAGTGTTGCAACAAATAAACATGCTCTGGTGTTTACAGTCTAAACACTGTGACATGTTTTCATCAAAACTCGAAATGCCTTGACATGTTTACAGTGTTACAGAAAAGTGCCTAGTTATGTGTTCAGATGCTAAACACTTTGTTTTACAGTGTACAAATGTAGGATCTTAATATGAGTCAGATTGCTACAGCAAGAAAATAATCCTGCAGCAACAGGAAATGGGAATTATAATGTGGATTATAATTAATGGACATTTTTGTAGGGGTTGATAAGGGGAAATCATGTCTGAAATTGTGGGAAAAAATGGAAGTGGAAATTACAAACTTCAGAAGTTTAAAATCTTTCCCATTGCAGCAAAGTTCTCCAGCAGCAGTGTGATCAAATTAAGATCCTATGTCTGTACATACAAATGCAGAGAAAACATAACAAAATAAATGAAATGTATTACTTAAAAGACTTTGCCAATCCAGATATCATGAGGTTTGCTGAGTGAAATAAGATATATCAATAACACTTTATGTTCCTTGATTCTGTAGTCTGTTAACTGACAAGTAGACAAACCTTCAAATTAGAAATATTTCACTAACATTACGATCAAACAATAATAGCTCCACTTAGGATATTTGGGTTCTAATTAATAATTGAAGGGTTGTTTTGTTCAGAGAACACATTCACATTAATTAGGCAAAACAAAAAACAAAAATGTCAGCGCTAAATATGTACCTTCATGTTCTTTGTTGAATTAAAATGTTCAGAAACAAAAATCACTCTTAAGCTGTTTGAGACATTCCATGTTATTTAGTTCACAAAGCTATAACTCATTTTTTCAATCAAAACTCCCTACCCATTACCACTGTTTAAAGGCATTGCAATATTGAAGCAAACACTTGATCTAGTTGAAAACACTTTGAACTATCAAGCAAGTCATGTCTTGATGTATAGGACTGCATTTTAAGCTCTGAAAAATGATATTGTAAATGCATTGAGGACGCATATAGTACGTCAACACTTTGTTCCCACTCATCTCAATCTTTTCCATTCATTGACAGGATGGGAATTCATATTAAAAATGTAAGCTATGACCTGTTGATTTTGGAAGGATACGATGATAGTGGCATTACTGGTAGAGATGTGAGGTCAATGATGCACTGTTTTCAAACACCCTCAAAACCTCCCTTATAGTGGCTGAGTGCTTGTATGCCTGCTCTCAAGCAGCCAGATGGCCCACATGCCCTGGTTTAGTATTAGCATGGCTCTGTTTGTCTGGCAGGTAGAACGCAAGTACCACTGTTAGCATGCTCACTAGAGACTTGGACAACATCGCTGTGGAGGCCCCTCAATGCCTTCTTTTAACCGTCCCTTTCACTGAGGATAATTGTTAATCTCCCATGGCCTCTTTTCAGGCTCAGTTTCAGCCTGGCAGACCCTATTCTGCTTTTTATGTTACTTTGTGTCTGGTTCGCCCCCTTCCTGTGGGTGAACATTACCAGCAAATTAAGGTTTGCCTGGGGGTCCCCAAGAAGGGAGTAGAAGAGAACAGATTAATATGTAAGCTTGGCAGATAAGCTGAACAGAGGAGAGCTGCATTGTGATAGAGAGGGGTTACATGTAAGGAGAATGGGGACTGGCCTTGCTTTAGCCACTAACAGGGACTGGTGAAAAGCCCACTGGTCATTGTCTGAGCAATCTGAGAGTGGTTGTTTAATTAATTACACATTCGTACATATCGGCAAAGTGTGAGGTAAGGATTTGAAAATGCAGATGTGTGTGGAGAATAGGGAGGGGTTCTCCTCCCCACCCATAATGCTGAACAGCATGGTGGCCCTGCTTGTTCCTCGTCAGCAATAAAATGACCAGGTCCTACAGAGTTCTCCTTGTACCGTCTTGATGAACACCGAGCACCATGTGCTGCCTATACTCCTGCCACAGAGCGTAAGGTTCAATAGGTCTGAAGAAGGCCCAGATAAGTTGACTAGTTTACTAATAACACATTGGGTAAACATAGTCTTTTTCATCTAAGAGATCCCCATCAGGAATGGTCTAAAGTTTACAGTTGGACAATAACTTCTTCCTCCCTGTCATCATTAATATCTGTCTCAGACCATTAGAACACCCATTGTCGACAGTCTGGGAGGGGACACACTTTACAACAGTTGTTCACTGAGGAATGTTTTCTTTAATAACTATGTCATAAAGGGGTTTGAATAATAAACCCCTTTATGACATAGTTTCCCTCTGAGGAAGTTCACTAAACTTTAGGAGCAGTTTATGCCATAAAGATTATTTCAAAAACAAATGAACAAGCTACTCCCCCTCATTTCAAGGAGTGTACTTGCAGCACCCTACTGTCTCTAAGGAAATGGTTAGAAAATGTGCATTTCTGAGCAGTCTTTTTCCTTTAGTCTAGGCTGGATGTTAGCCCTGGGGGTCACTCCTGAACAAACGGGATGTTAGCCCTGGGGGTCACTCCTGAACAAACGGGATGTTAGCCCTGGGGGTCACTCCTGAACAAACGGGATGTTAGCCCTGTGGGTCATTCCTGAACAAACGGGATGTTAGCCCTGGGGGTCACTCCTGAACAAACGGGATGTTAGCCCTGGGGGTCACTCCTGAACTAACGGGACGTTAGCCCTGGGGGTCACTCCTGAACTAACGGGATGTTAGCCCTGGGGGTCACTCCTGAACAAACGGGATGTTAGCACTGGGGGTCACTCCTGAACAAACGGGATGTTAGCCCTGTGGGTCATTCCTGAACAAACGGGATGTTAGCCCTGGGGGTCACTCCTGAACAAACGGGATGTTAGCCCTGGGGGTCACTCCTGAACTAACGGGACGTTAGCCCTGGGGGTCACTCCTGAACTAACGGGATGTTAGCCCTGGGGGTCACTCCTGAACTAACGGGATGTTATCCCTGGGGGTCACTCCTGAACTAACGGGATGTTATCCCTGGGGGTCACTCCTGAACTAACGGGATGTAAACCCTGGGGGTCACTCCTGAAATAACTGGATGTTAGCCCTGGGGGTCACTCCTGAACAAACGGGATGTTGGTGGCTCCTCCCCCTTTGCCCTCATGTCTTTTCTTTCTTTGTTTTTATTGCACCGTTAGAGGAATTAAATTCCTTTATGTTTTAATTAACCAATTCAATTAAACACTCTGCCCACTCCTAACAATTTGTAAGACACTTATTTTCATAAAATGGACAGAGACCAGTCTCAAAATCAATCAGCAGCGTTTATTCTCGAGAGTACTGAACATGATACAATTTACAACAGGTTATAAACTGAAAATGACGTCATTCGGTTTCAAACTGTCCCGTCCCTCCTCCACTCCGGTACAATGGCAGTATAGTTCTCAAGCCTTCCTACATCGATCCCCACCAGTATAGATCATTTATGACCAGGCCAAAGCCTCCCTGTGTAGATAAGCATTCTAGCCAGTCTGACGATAAGTTTATTCGTTTCTACCAAGGAACAGACAGTCATTGTTCTAATTATTGATTATAATTAAACACATATTATATTCCGTACTAGGATTAAAATAAAATTCGTACATGTATACAGTAACATAATAGTATTCTGATTAGTCAGTTCTGATTGAAATGTATACATAATTAGTCATTATTGATAAAAATCCCTTAACATGCACCCAATCACAAGACTCACAGGCGGGATGTCTCGACCAACCACAACACTCACAGGTGGGATGTCTCGACCAATCACAAGACTCACAGTAGCAAGAGAAAGGGCTGTGGCAGAACAAGAAAATAAATGCAAAGCCTTCCTGTAAACACTGCAAAGAAAGTAAAATCTCATGGTACAGCACATAAAAGGGAAATTGTCTTAAAACTGTCTCAACAACGAAGAATTCATGAGTGCTAGTTTCCCTTCTATGGATAGTTATAGTGTGAACGTGTCGTCTAGTCAGGATGATACTCTTAAAGCTGATAGAGATTTTGGGGAAAGGTATGGGATGTGTCTTAAAAAGAGCATGTGACCTTTGCCTCCTGCCCGTCAATCATTCATATTAAGAGGATGGTTGGGTACCCTCCTCACTAACCTGATTAGTATTAGCTGGCCTCATGTAGTCATTAGAACTATTAAAGCCTCATATGAAACAGAGCACAGCTCTCATTCTCTTCGCTGGGAGCCTAGACCAGACCCATCACTGAGACAACACACCTCGCTAGCACGCTCTTGGCCGCTACTCCTCTAGGTACCAGTGTGGCCTCCAGCTCACTTCACAGGGCCCAGTTCAAATTTCAACTGCTATTGAGGTAATTAAGACACAAGTAATAATAATCATTTGGTGGGTGCCTATATTTGTCCTATTTCACACATGTACAAGTATGTATTAATTGGAAATATGTTTTTGCATATCCCACTCTACCAGAGACACCCTCAGAAAGTGGGGTCACAGCCATTATCAACAGCAACACTGGAGCAATTAGGGCTAAGATTTTCCACCTTGTCAAATTAGGGATTCAAACTAGCAACCTTTGTGTTACTGGCCCAAAGCTCTAACTGCTAGACTGCCTGCCGCATAGACAGGAGGTGGTCCCAACTTGAGCCAGCATGTCTGTAGCAGAGAGATAGATGAGATGCTTTTGACCAATCACAGGGACTCCTCACACCAATCACTAAGTTGTAGTTGGATAAAAAAAAAATACAAAACGTATTACATGTATATATATTATCTATAGAAAATAAGCTATTGTCTTGTGCTAGAATACTACAATTGAGAAGAGATTACATTTGTAAATACATGCCGCACTATCCCAAATGTTCTATGGGCTATTTCCAACATAATTTGTTTCTCTATTTTATTTGCCATTAAATTGCATTATTTTAGTACAGTACTTCCTTATAATTTCCATACCATTTCAGTACACTCTTTAGATTCTCAAATTAATCTGCTGCAGAGTGAGACATTTCTGGCAGGAGTAAATAGTTTGAATAGGCTTCTGGATACCCAGACTCCTTTTCAGATGGTCCACATAAAATATAGTACATCAATAAGACAGAGGCAAATTCAGCCACATTCATTCATGGTTGTGGTTGTTTGAATCTTAGCCCATAAATGAATAGCTAATAGGCCTGTGATAGGAGCTGCAGCAATTTGGGGTATTAGTTTCATCATTTGTCACTGGTTCTTGTCAAAGCAGAATTATCCTCTCCGTGTAAGGAGAAGTTTTCAAAGAAACATATCATTTGCATTTATAAATGATCTTTAAAGTGAGTGGGTGTGTGCTTGAGCAGGTGTGTGTGTGTGGGGGGGGGGGGGCTGTCCTTGTCCCAAAATTATGGCGCATACGGGTTAGAAGAGAAAATGAGGAATGGCCCAGATCTTTCTTTTCAGTGGCGGTGTGGGCAATGAGAGGAGGAGGATGATTTGGGGATATTAGGAGTTATTGTAGCCTGCCCAGGCAATGGAAAGGAGTATGGGACATGTCTGTCTGGGCCTGTGTTTTTGTGCTCCTCCTGGCCCTCTCTGTTTTGTCAGCACATCAGCTTATGGACACAGTTAATTGTGTTTTGTTGTGAGGACACCTGTCACACTAGCCTCATCTCTATACTAATGTGGACAGAATGCTTTGCCGATGGCTGGGAATCTTGTGCATCTATTCAACATCTGACTCCTAAAGATATATACAGTGCCTTCAGACTTTTCCACATTTTGTTGTGTAACAGCCTGAATTCAAAATTGATTCAATTGAGATTGTGTGTCACTGGCCTACACACAATGCCCCATAATGTCAAAGTGGAATTACGTTTAATTTCACAAACTAATAAAATATGAAAAGCTGAAATGTCTTGAGTCAACAAGTATTCAACTTTGTTAGGGCAAGCCTAAATGAGTTCAGGAGTAAATATGTGCTTAACAAGTCACATAATAAGTTGCATGGACTCACTGTGGGCAATAATAGTATTTAACATGATTTTTAACTTACTACCTCGTATCTGTACCCCACACATACAATTATATGTAAGATCCCTCAGTCGAACAGTGAATTTCAAACACAGATTCAACCACAAAGACCAGGGAGGTGATCCAAAGCCTCGTAAAGAAGGGCACCTATTAGTAGATGGATACAGATAAAAAAACAGACATGTAATATCCCTTTGAGCATGTTGAAGTTATTAATTACACTTTGGACAGTGTATCAATACAACCAGTCACTACAAAAATACAGTCAAAATAATGTCTTATTTACATACACTACCATTCAAAATGTTGAGGTCACATAGAAATGTCCTATAGAAAAGCACAATTTGTGTCCATTAAAGTAACATCAAATTGAGCAGAAATACAGTGTAGACATTGTTAACGTTGTATATGACTATTGTAGCTGGAAACAGCACATTTTTATGGAAGATCTGATACAACGCTGTGTACTACTCCCTTCACAGAGCAGCACAAACAGACTCTAAGCAGAATAGAAAGAGGAGTGGGAGGCCCCGGTACACAACTGAGCAAGAGGACAAGTACATTAGTGTCTAGTTTGAGAAACAGGCGCCTCACAAGTCCTCAACTGGCAGCATCATTAAATAGTAGCCACAAAACACTAGTCTCAAAGTCATTAGGGAAGATGCGACTCCAGGATGCTGGCCTAACACAGCATGCCATTGGAACACAGAAGTGAAGGTTGCTGATAATGGGCCTCCGTACGCATATGTAGATATTCCATAACAAATCTGCCGTTTCCAGCTACAATGGTCATTTACACCATTAACAATATCTACACTGTGTTTCTGATATTTTAATGTTATTTTAATGGACCCAAAATGTTCTTTCTTTCAAAAACAAGGACATTTCTAAGTGACCCCAAACTTTTGAACTGTGGTGTAAGTATTCAGACCCTTAGCTATGAGACTCGAGATTGAGCTCAGGTGCATCCTGTTTCCATTGATCATCCTTGAGACGTTTCTACAACTTGAGTAGAGTCCACCTGTGGTAAATTCAATTGATTGGACATGATTTGGAAAGGAACACACCTGTCTATTTAAGGTTCCACAGTTGACAGTGCATGTCAGAGCAAAAACCAATAAATTGTCCGTAGAGCTCCGACATATCTGGGGAAGGGTACCAAAACATTTCTGCAGTGTTGAAGATCCCCAAGTACACAGTGGCATCCATCCTTCTTAAATGTAAGAAGTTTGGAACCACCAAGTCTCTTCCTAGAGCTGGCCGCCTGAACAAACATGATAAACAAGATTCTCTGGTCTGATGAAACCAAGATTGGAAACCTGGCACCAACCCTACGGTGAAGCAAAGATGATCGGAGCAAAGTACAGAGAGATCCTTGATGAAAACCTGTCCCTGATTGGCCCAGCCAGAGCCCGGACTTGAACCCGATCGAATATCTCTGGAGAGACCTGAAAATAGCTGTGCAGCAAAGCTCCCCATCCAACCTGACAAAGCTTGAGAGGATTTTAGAGAAGAATGGGAAAAACTCCCCAAATACAGGTGAGCCAAGCTTGTAGCGTCATACCCAAGAAGACTGGCTATAATCGCTGCCAAATGTACTTCAACAAACTACTGAGTAAAGGGTCTGAATACTTATGTAAATGTGATATTTCACTTTTTATTTTGAATACATTTGCTAAAATAAAAATAAAAACGTTTTTGCTTTGTCAATGGGGAATTATGTGTATATTATTATGTGTATATAATTATGTGTATACTGATTAGGGGAAAAAATAATTTAATAAACTTTGGAATAAGGCTGTAATGTAATGAAATGTGGAAAAAGTCAAGGGGTCTGAATACTTTCCCAACGGAACTGTATATGCCATACAGGCTACACACTTTTTCTTCTGTGGGCATTGCATATACTCAATTGTTAATCCCCATGTTGCGTATCAAAGTAATGTAGGGAGGTATATACAATATCACTTTATTTTTTTATTTTATTTTATTGAATATCAGAAACATACAATATATGTGCAGTGAAGCCGCTCAAAAACTACACCACACCAGTCATCCAACAGACTCCCATTCAGAGCGACACACAGAAGCATCCAGGATCAATGCCTTGCTCAAGGGCACGTTGACAGATCCACCAGGCCAAACAATGTGAACCTAAATCCTCCAAGATCCCCCCCCCCACAGTTCCCCAATAGCTGTCCCTCAACCATTCGAGACCCCTCCCACAGTCCACCCCCCAGAATAAAAAATGTATCCAAAAAGTAGACTTAAT
Organism: Oncorhynchus gorbuscha; assembly: GCF_021184085.1. NCBI lineage: Eukaryota > Metazoa > Chordata > Actinopteri > Salmoniformes > Salmonidae > Oncorhynchus > Oncorhynchus gorbuscha. The sequence continues at coordinate 100,121,115 of NC_060178.1, forward strand.
TCCATTCCCCCACCCCCAAGGACCCCACAATGCACCAACAACCAATCAAATGAACTAAAGAGAAGAAAGAAAAAGACAGAAGAAAACAGCGAACAATGCAAAAAAATATATACAGTTGAAGTTGGAGGTTTACATACACTTATGTTGGAGTCATTAAGACATGTTTATCAACAACTCCACAAATTTCTTGTTGACAACCTATTGAATAGGACATCAACTTTGTGGGTGACACAAGTAATTTTTCCAACAATTGTTTACAAACAGATTATTTCACCTATAATTCACTGTATCACAATTCCAGTTGGTCAGAAGTTTACATACACTAAATTGACTGTGCCTTTAAATAGCTTGGAAAAATCCAGAAAATTATGTCATGGCTTTAGAAGCTTGATAGGCTAATTGACATCATTTGAATCAATTGGAGGGTGTACCTGTGGATGTATTTCAAGGCCTACCTTCAAACTTAGTGCCTCTTTGCTTGATATCATGGGAAAATCAAAAGAAATCAGCCAAGACCTCAGAAAACAAATTGTAGACCTCCACAAGTCTGGTTCATCCTTTGGAACAATTTCCAAACGCCTGAAGGTACCATGTTAATCTGTACAAATTAATAGTACGCAAGTATAAACACCATGTGACCACGCAGCCGTCATACTGCTCAGGAAGGAGACGCATTCTGTCTCCTAGAGATGAACAAACTTTGGTGCGAAAAGTGCAACTCAATCCCAGAACAACATCAAAGGACCTTCTGAAGATGCTGGAGGAATCAGGTACAAAGTATCTATATCCACAGTAAAACGAGCCCTATATCGACATAACCTGAAAGGCCGCTCAGCAAGTAAGAAGTCACTGCTCCAAAACCTCCATAAAAAGCCAGACTACGTTTTGCACGTGGGGACAAAGATCATACTTTTTGGAGAAATGTCCTCTGGTCTGATGAAACAAAAATAGACCTGTTTGGCCATAATGACCATTGTTATGTTGGGAGGAAAAAGTGGGAGGCTTGCAAGCCGAAGAACACCATCCAAACCATGAAGCATGTGGGTGGCAGCATCATGTTGTGGGGGTGCTTTGCTGCAGGGGGGGACTGGTGTACTTCACAAAATAGATGGCATCATGAGGCAGGAACATGATGTGGATATATTGAAGCAATATCTCAAGACATCAGTCAGGAAGTTGAAGCTTGGTTGCAAATGAGTCTTCCAATTGGACAATGACCCCAAGCATACTTCCAAAGTTGTGACAAAATGCCTTAAGAACAACAAAGTCAAGGTATTGGAATCAGCCATCACAAAGCCCTGACCTCAATCCTTTAGAAAATGTGTGAGCAGACCTGAAAAACCATGTACGAGCAAGGAGGCCTACAAACCTGACTCAGTTACAACAGCTCTGTCAGGAGGAATGGGCCAAAATTCACCCAACTTATTGTGGGAAGATTGTGGAAGGCTACCAGAAACGTTTGACCCAAGTTAAACAATTTAAAGGCAATGCTATCAAATACTAATTGAGTGTATGTAAACTTCTGACCCACTGGGAATGTGATGAAAGAAATAAAAGCTGAAAGAAATCATTCTCTCTACTATTATTCTGACATTTCATATCCTTAAAATAAAGTGGTGACCTAAGAGAGGTTTTGAATGAGAGTGTGTGTATATGCATGTGTACAAACACCTGCACGGCACCAGCCTCAGGCATACCAGCATTAGTTGTAAAAACACTACCCCTCCGTGTCATTCAAATGTACTTTTTATTATGTTTTATTTAGACTTAATTTTTTCTTTAATCTTTGACCATCATTCTATCTCCCCCACCGCAACTCCACTCCCACTTGTCTCCAATTCTACATCCCAACCCTCAGCTCCCCTCAGCCTATCCCGTCTATATCTGCTGGGCACCCTCTTCAGATTTCTACTCAACAGATATCTTTAAACTATTCTGTGATGTTTAAACGTACAATTTCAATCTATCTCATCGAATAGAATCCACAGATTTTGAGTTGAAGATAAATACTTTTACTAAGAGTATTTGTATTTAAGTAATTGACTGACCCGGTCTCTACAGCTCTCCTAACAGTACTATTTCTAGGGTCAATTTTAGATCAATGCTATGCATTTTCAGCCATTCCTGAACCTGACACCACACAAATGGCGCCAGAAGAAATGGCAGCAGTTTTACGGGCGCCCAACCAATTGTGTGTTTATTATGTGTTGTAACTTATTTTGTACATAATGTTTCTGCAACCGTATCTTACGGCAAAAAAGATCTTCTGGATATCAGGACAGCGATCACTCATCTCGGATTAGACAAATAGCTTCTGGATATCAGGATCACTCATCTCGGATTAGACAAAGATCTTCTGGATATCAGGACAGCGATCACTCATCTCGGATTAGACAAATAGCTTCTGGATATCAGGACAGCGATCACTCATCTCGGATTAGACAAATAGCTTCTGGATATCAGGATCACTCACCTCGGATTAGACCAAGATGTTTTCTTCAACAAGCAGGACGCACTGGACATTCTTCAAACACACGACAGGGCCAACATCCCCGTTATTTGAAAGAGGAAGAGACGCCGGTACAGAGGACACAGAGCGGGATGCCTCGCGTGAGGACCCGCAGAAGGTGTGTGGGAAAGCTGCCGATGAAGTCAATATTACTCGCCAGCGTGCAATCACTGGACATTAAATTAGACGGTCTATAAAAAAGTGGTCAGATGAAGCAGATGCTAAACTACAGAACTGTTTTGCTGTCACAGACTGGAACATGTTCCGTGATTCCTCCGATGGCATTGCGGAGTACACCACATCAGTCAATGGCTTCATCAAAAAGTGCATCGAGGACATCGTCCCCACAGTGACTGCACGTACATACTCTAACCAGAAGCCATGGATTACAGGCAACATTCGCACTGAGCTAAAGGGTAGAGCTACCGATTTCAAGGTGCGGAACTCTAACCCGGAAGCTTACAAGAAATCCTGCTGTGCCCTGCGACCAAACATCAAACAGGCAAAGTGTCAATACAGGGCTAAGATTGAATCATACTACACCGGCTCTGATGCTCGACTTATGTGCCAGGGCTTGCAAACCATTACAGACTACAAAGGGAAGCACAGTCACGAGCTGCCCAATGACATACCAGACAAGCTAAATCACTTCTATGCTCCCATCGAGGCAAGCAACACTGAGGCATGCATGAGAGCATCAGCTGTTCCGGATGACTGTGTGATCAAGGTTTCCATAGCCGACGTGTGTTAGACCTTTAAACAGTTCAATAAGGCTGTGGGGCTAGACAAGTTACCCGGACGTGTGCTGCAGACATGTGCTGACCAACTGGCAGGTGTCTTTACTGACATTTTCAACATGTCCCTGATTGAGTCTGTAATACCAACATGTTTCAAACAGACCACCATAGTCCCTGTGCCCAAGAACACAAAGGCAACCTTCCCAAATGACTACAGACCCGTAGCACTCAAGTACACAGCCATGAAGTACTTTGAAAGGCTGGTAATGGCTCACATCAACACCACTATCCCAGAAACCCTAGACCCACTCCAATTTGTGTACCGCCCAAACAGATCCACAGACGATGCAATCTCTATTGCACTCCACACTGCCCTTTCCCATCGGGACAAAAGGAACACTTTTGTGAGAATGCTATTCATTGACTACAGCTTAGCATTCAACACCATAGTACCCTCAAAGCTCATCACTAAGTTAAGGACCCTGGGACTAAACACCTCCCTCTGCAACTGGATCCTGGACTTCCTGACGGGCGGCCCCCAGGTGGTGAGGGTCAACTTTGAATTAATTTGATTTGAAACAGGCTACCTGAGGGCAATACCAAAATATATGGTCTATTGATTCTGTATCCTCACAAAAACATCTGCAGAGCTTTGACCATTTTATGCCCCAAATTTCAAGAATTCTATATAATAATTTATCTGAAAAGCACAAAGTCTTGAATCTTGCATTGTTTCATATATCAACTCATATTTCCTGCACCATGGAATCGGTACATCAAAAATCTCTTCTGAACCATTTTGCTATCTGTATGGCACAGTTGTCAACATGCTGGTCCTCAAATGAAACTGGTGTACTTTCCTGTTTATGCTATTTTTATTCCTCTGACAGCTTTGATCTTTTATATTGGGCAGACAGACCAGTACCCTACCTCCTCCCGCTGCCACCTGCCTCCTCTATTTTTGGGGTAATGCAGTAATCAATTGTTTGTACTCTTGGATTGAGCAGGCCTTCCCATACAATTATGACAACTCCACGAAGGACATACCATTACTACCATTACAATTTACAATGTAATATAAGAACAAAATACCCTTTTCAAAACTCTTTCCCATAAATACAGGTATTTTATCAACCAGCACATTTGAGTTCAGCCATAATATTTGTTGTGATATCTTATCAGGCGGATGATATTGAAATTGTAGCCAGCTCTGCAATGCTTGTTGAAAAAGAGGTATACTTTGAAAAAAGTCAAATTTTCAATCAATTTAAAATGAGACATGGCAATCTGCACAAAGGCAAAAAGGCCATTTTTAAACAATGGATGAGCTTTTCTTAATAATCTACTTGAGATCCACTTAGGGTTCAAGTAAAACTTTTGAATAAGTGAATCTTTTAGAGAGAGTTTAAGTGCTTTTATTTTTATTAGTCTCAACCCACCTAATTCATATTATTATATAGATAGGCACGCTTTATTTTGTCTGGTTTAGCGTCCCAGATAAAGCTAAATATTTTTTGCTGATATGATTTGACAAACGAATCATCGGGAGTAGGCAACGCCATAAGTAAGTGAGTAAACTGAGATATGACTAAGGAGTTAATCAGGGCAATTTTTCCATAAATAGATAGGTATTTATCTCTCCATGGTTGCAGGATCTTGTTTATTTTTACAAGTGTTCTATTGAAATTCATTGTGGAGAGCTTATTTATATATTTTGTGATATGAATGCCAAGTATGTCTACTTCACCATTAGCCCATTTTATAGGTAAACTGCAGGGTAATGTAAAAGTTTTTATTTATTTATTTATTTATGTATTTATTTATTTATTATTTCACCTTTATTTAACCAGGTAGGCTAGTTGAGAACAAGTTCTCATTTGCAACTGCGACCTGGCCAAGATAAAGCATGCAGTGTGAACAGAAAATACAGAGTTACACATGGAGTAAACAATTAACAAGTCAATAACACAGTAGAAAAAAAGGGGAGTCTATATACAATGTGTGCAAAAGGCATGAGGAGGTAGGCGAATAATTACAATATTGCAGATTAACACTGGAGTGATAAATGATCAGATGATAATGTACAGGTAGAGATATTGGTGTGCAAAAGAGCAGAAAAGTTAATAAATAAAAACTGTGGGGGTGAGGTAGGTGAAAATGGGTGGGCTATTTACCAATAGATTATGTACAGCTGCAGCGATCGGTTAGCTGCTCAGATAGCTGATGTTTGAAGTTGGTGAGGGAGATAAAAGTCTCCAACTTCAGCGATTTTTGCAATTCGTTCCAGTCACAGGCAGCAGAGTACTGGAACGAAAGGTGGCCGATTGAGGTGTTGGCTTTAGGGATGATCAGTGAGATACACCTGCTGGAGCGCGTGCTACGGATGGGTGTTGCCATCGTGACCAGTGAACTGAGATAAGGCGGAGCTTTACCTAGCATGGCCTTGTAGATGACCTGGAGCCAGTGGGTCTGGCGACGAATATGTAGCGAGGGCCAGCCGACTAGAGCATACAAGTCGCAGTGGTGGGTAGTATAAGGTGCTTTAGTGACAAAACGGATGGCACTGTGATGAACTGCATCCAGTTTGCTGAGTAGAGTGTTGGAAGCAATTTTGTAGATGACATCGCCGAAGTCGAGGATTGGTAGGATAGTCAGTTTTACTAGGGTAAGCTTGGCAGCGTGAGTGAAGGAGGCTTTGTTGCGGAATAGAAAGCCGACTCTTGATTTGATTTTCGATTGGAGATGTTTGATATGGGTCTGGAAGGAGAGTTTTCAGTCTAGCCAGACACCTAGGTACTTATAGGTGTCCACATATTCAAGGTCGGAACCATCCAGTGTGGTGATGCTAGTCGGGCATGCGGGTGCAGGCAGCGATCGGTTGAAAAACATGCATTTGGTTTTACTAGCGTTTAAGAGCAGTTGGAGGCCACGGAAGGAGTGTTGTATGGCATTGAAGCTCGTTTCGAGGTTAGATAGTACAGTGTCCAATGACGGGCCGAAAGTATATAGAATGGTGTCGTCTGCGTAGAGGTGGATCAGGGAATCGCCCGCAGCAAGAGCAACATCATTGATATATACAGAGAAAAGAGTCGGCCCGAGAATTGAACCCTGTGCCACCCCCATAGAGACTGCCAGAGGACCGGATTTGACACACTGAACTCTGTCTGCAAAGTAATTGGTGAACCAGGCAAGGCAGTCATCCGAAAAACCGAGGCTACTGAGTCTGCCGATAAGAATATGGTGATTGACAGAGTCGAAAGCCTTGGCAAGGTCGATGAAGACGGCTGCACAGTATTGTCTTTTATCGATGGCGGTTATGATGTCGTTTAGTACCTTGAGTGTGGCTGAGGTGCACCCGTGACCGGCTCGGAAACCAGATTGCATAGCGGAGAAGGTACGTTGGGATTCGAGATGGTCAGTGACCTGTTTGTTGACTTGGCTTTCGAAGACCTTAGATAGGCAGGGCAGAATGGATATAGGTCTGTAACAGTTTCGGTCCAGGGTGTCTCCCCCTTTGGAGAGGGGAATGACTGCGGCAGCTTTCCAATCCTTGGGGATCTCAGACGATATGAAAGAGAGATTGAACAGGCTGGTAATAGGGGTTGCGACAATGGCGGCGGATAGTTTCAGAAATAGAGGGTCCAGATTGTCAAGCCCAGCTGATTTATATGGGTCCAGGTTTTGCAGCTCTTTCAGAACATCTGCTATCTGGATTTGGGTAAAGGAGAACCTGGAGAGGCTTGGGTGAGGAGCTGCGGGGGGGGGGGGGGCGGAGCTGTTGGCCGAGGTAGGAGTAGCCAGGCGGAAGGCATGGCCAGCCGTTGAGAAATGCTTGTTGAAGTTTTCGATAATCATGGATTTGTCGGTGGTGACCGTGGTCCCTAGCCTCAGTGCAGTGGGCAGCTGGGAGGAGGTGCTCTTGTTCTCCATGGACTTCACAGTGTCCCAGAACTTTTTGAAGTTGGAGCTACAGGATGCAAACTTCTGCCTGAAGAGGCTGGCCTTTGCTTTCCTGACTGACTGCGTGTATTGGTTCCTGACTTCCCTGAACAGTTGCATATCGCGGGGACTGTTCGATGCTATTGCAGTCCGCCACAGGATGTTTTTGTGCTGGTCGAGGGCGATCAGGTCTGGAGTGAACCAAGGGCTGTATCTGTTCTTAGTTCTGTATTTTTTGAACGGAGCATGCTTATCTAAAATGGTGAGGAAGTTACTCTTAAAGAATGACCAGGCATCCTCAACTGATGGGATGAGGTCAATGTCCTTCCAGGATACCCGGGCCAGGTCGATTAGAAAGGCCTGCTCACAGAAGTGTTTTAGGGAGCATTTGACAGTGATGAGGGGTGGTCGTTTGACTGCGGCACCGTAGCAGATACAGGCAATGAGGCAGTGGTCGCTGAGATCCTGGTTGAAGACAGCGGAGGTGTATTTGGAGGGCCAGTTGGTCAGGATGACGTCTATGTGGTTGCCCTTGCTTACAGAGTTAGGGTTGTACCTGGTGGGTTCCTTGATGATTTGTGTGAGATTGAGGGCATCTAGCTTAGATTGTAGGACTGCCGGGGTGTTAAGCATATCCCAGTTTAGGTCACCTAACAGAACAAACTCTGAAGCTAGATGGGGGGCAATCAATTCACAAATGGTGTCCAGGGCACTGCTGGGAGCTGAGGGGGGTCGGTAGCAGGCGGCAACAGTGAGAGACTTATTTCTGGAGAGAGTAATTTTCAGAATTAGTAGTTCGAACTGTTTGGGTATGGACCTGGAAAGTATGACATTACTTTGCAGGCTATCTCTGGAGTAGACTGCAACTCCTCCCCCTTTGGCAGTTCTATCTTGACGGAAGATGTTATAGTTGGGTATGGAAATCTCTGAATTTTTGGTGGCCTTCCTGAGCCAGGATTCAGACACGGCAAGGACATCAGGGTTAGCAGAGTGTGCTAAAGCAGTGAGTAAAACAAACTTAGGGAGGAGGCTTCTGATATTGACATGCATGAAACCAAGGCTTTTTCGATCACCCATTTATAAGAGAATCATCGAAATTGAAGAAATTCAGGCATTTATTAATCAAATACAGTCTTACTTTATCAAATGATTATCAAAAAATGCTATAATGACCAGGTCTGGCTTCTTATATGTTTCATGATGTTCCATTATTTCTAGTAGTTGTCATATATTATCTGTAATGTATCGTCCGTGTAAAAAACCTGTCTGATCAGGATGAACAATACATGGTAAAACCCTTTTAATTCTGAGTGCTATGCATTTCGCTAGTGTATTTGCATCACAACATTGAAGTGAAGGGGCCTCCAGTTTTTTAGATAGACAATCTTCATATTTGTCATCTGGGTCTTGTTTTAATAAAAGAGAAATCAGACCTTCCTGCTGAGTACCTGACAGACTACCAGTTCTATAGGAGTAGGTAAATCAATCTAACAATGGAGCTTTTAGTATATAAAAAAGTATTGATGTACCTCTACCGGTATGCCATCAAGCCCTGGGGTTTTTCCAGATTGAAAGGATTTAATAGCCTCAAAAGGTTATTCCTCTGGAATTTGGCCTTCACACTGATGTTTCTGTACATTTGTTAATTTTACATGTTTTATATTATTAGGAAAGAATTCCTGACTGTAATCTTCCTTCAGTGGTAGAGGATGAGATGACCTTCAGTGGTAGAGGTAAATTACCTTTTAATGGCATCAGACCGAGGCTCTGCATCTGTCCTCGTGCTCCTAGACCTTAGTGCTGCTTTGATACCATCGATCACCACATTCTTTTGGAGAGATTGGAAACCCAAATTGGTCTACACGGACATGTTCTGGCCTGGTTTAGATCTTATCTGTCGGAAAGATATCAGTTTGTCTCTGTGAATGGTTTGTCCTCTGACAAATCAACTGTACATTTCGGTGTTCCTCAAGGTTCCATTTTAGGACCACTATTGTTTTCACTATATATTTTACCTCTTGGGAATGTCATTCGAAAACATAATGTTAACTTTCACTGCTATGCGGATGACACACAGCTGTACATTTCAATGAAACATGGTGAAGCCCCAAAATTGCCCTCGCTAGAAGCATGTGTTTCAGACATAAGGAAGTGGATGGCTGCACATTTTCTACTTTTAAACTCGGACAAAACAGAGATGCTTGTTTTAGGTCCCAAGAAACAAAGAGATCTTCTGCTGAATCTGACAATTAATCTTAATGGTTGTACAGTGGTCTCAAATAAAACTGTGAATGACCTCGGCGTTACTCTGGACCCTGATCTCTCTTTTGAAGAACATATCAAGACCATTTCAAGGACAGCTTTTTTTTCCATCTACGTAACATTGCAAAAATCAGAAACCTTCTTTCCAAAAATGATGCAGAAAAATTCATCCATGCTTTTGTCACTTCTAGGTTAGACTACTGCAATGCTCTACTTTCCGGCTACCCGGATAAAGCACTAAATAAACTTCAGTTAATGCTAAATACGGCTGCTAGAATCCTGACTAGAACCAAAAAATTGGATCATATTACTCCAGTGCTAGCCTCCCTACACTGGCTTCCTGTCAAGGCAAGACTTGTGGAAGTCTACAATTTGTTTTCTGAGGTCTTGGCTGATTTCTTTTGATTTTCCCATGATGTCAAGCAAAGAGGCACTGGGTTTGAATGTAGGCCTTGAAATATATCCACAGGTACACCTCCAATAGACTCAAATGATGTCAATTAGCCTATCAGAAGCTTCTAAAGCCATGACATAATATTCTGGAATTTTCCAAGCTGTTCAAAGGCACATTCAGCTTAGTGTATGTGGAATTGTGATACAGTGAATTATAGGTGAAATAATCTGTCTGTAAACAATTGTTGGAAAAATGACTTGTGTCACGCACAAAGTTGATGTCCTAACCGACTTCCCAAAACTATAGTGTGTTAACAAGAAATTTGTGGAATGGTTGAAAAACTAGTTTTAATGACTCCAACCTAAGTGTATGTAAACATCTGACTTCAGCTGTTTCTGATATGGGCAGAAATCTTAAATTCTTGTTAATCTGACTGTACTGTCCAATTTACCGTAGCCATTTAAGTGAAATGATACCATGCTATTGTTTGAGGAGAGTGTACAATTCTGAACTTCAAAATGTATGAATGAACCAATTAGCCACATTTTGGCAATCTTGACACAACACTTTGAACATATATGCAATGGTTCATTGGATCAGTCTAAAACCTTGCACATACACTGCTGCCATCTCGTGGCCAAAATCTAAATTTCACCTGGGCTGGAATAATACATTATGGCCTTTCTCTTTCATTTCAAAGAAAAATCATGTTTTTCTTTGCATTATCTTTAACCAGATCTAATTTGTTATATTCTCCTACATTAATTTCACATTTCCACAAACTTCAAAGTGTTTCCTTTCAAATGATATCAAGAATATGCATGTCCTGAGCTACAGGCAGTTAGATTTCGGTATTTATTTTTAGGTGCAAATTTGAAAACAATAGTCCGATCCTTAAATAAAGTATTGTTTGGGGACTTATTTGTGTAGGAATGTAGCTGTTTTCTGGGTGATTTGTGATGTTTTATTTGTGCTTCCCATGCCTGTATTTCTTTATTTTTACGTGTATATGTTTTGGTATAATTGTGTATATTTGTATTGTATATACAGGGCACATTTGTAAAATAGACCAGGGTCTATTGTTGTTTCCCCCTTATAAAATAAAGGTTAAATATTTTATTTTACCATGAATGACTCAAACAATGAGATTTTGTTAGATATGTTTCCCTTTTTGTTACACGATTGACTGCATGCAGAATATCAACCCTGCACATACTACATGTACAGTAAAAGTTTAGATTTTGACCTGTTGAGAGAGTATGGATGCACTGATCCAGGGACATCTATTCTTACCCTAATCCTCACCATAACCATGAATTACCAAATGATGGGGATGACCCTGTATAAGGGATCAGGGCACCACTCGTGGTCATGGAAACCCTAGTTAGCCTAATCATCCTCAATCTAATCTCAGTATTAGGCTAACCAAGGAAGCACCTCACTCCCCAAATTCCTTTAACAGATGGCCTGACGTACGTCTCTCTGGACAGGGCACCTAGCTGTGTGGACCACACTGGGTTGCCAGAGGAAGGAGGGGGTAGTGGTTGAGTAGAGGCATATGGCCACAGCTCTGTCCCCTACTGATTGCTTGTCTCTGGGTAAGCCACCACTCTGCCTTAGCCCGTCCCTCTCCCAGACACACTCACTCCCGGACCGCGTCAACGCCTGGAAGATTGCAGCAGAGACATCCCTCTCCATCTGCACCTAAAGACATGCATGCCCCGACAATGAGGTGACTGGGTCACCGCCAGAACAGAAGCAGAGGGGCTGATGAGGAAGGAAGGATGCTGTGTGTGGGTTGGGAGGGTGGGACACATTAACAAGCTGTAATCTCAACTGCCTTATCCATAATGCTTTGTCTGGGCCAATTTACATGGTGTTATATGGTGTTACATGGTATGTTACCTGGTGTTACCTACATGGTGTTGCACCATTTGTGAAGAGAAGATAATCCATCATATTACTTTATTAGCGTTTCTCCCTCTCCCACTCCTTCTCGCTTTCCCTCCCTCCCTCCCTCCCTCCCTCCCTCCCTCCCTCCCTCCCTCCCTCCCTCCCTCCCTCCCTCCCTCCCTCCCTCCCTCCTTCTCTTTTTCCCTTTCTTTTTCCCTTTCTTTCTCCCTTTCCTTTTCCATCTCCCTCTACCTCTCTCTCTCTCTCTCTCTCTCTCTCTCTCTCTCTCTCTCTCTCTCTCTCTCTCTCCCCCTTCTCCCTCTCCATTCCTCTCTCTCCTTCTCCCCCCCTCTCCTCTCTCTCTCCCTGTTCTCTTTTGTTTGTTTGCATGTTTTATCATGGTTATTGTGCCAATCGTTACTGGCCCCTTAAAAACTACAAACAGCTTAATTGCTGGGCTGTAGAAAATGTGCATGTTTGTGACAGCCAAGAGTTTGGGATTAGTGTTAAAATGTGGCACCAAGCACATTTACACTATTTCCCCCTGAATATATTCCCAACTGAATAACAAGAACCTTAACAGGATCTGTTAAGGTCGAACATGGCTTTGTCACATTGTGATACGTGCCTGGACTACTGAACAGTCTCATTTTCAGACCAGTCTTCATATCAACAACAGAAAACAACAAACACTAATCATGAATACTGTCATTATGATGAAATCCCTAGCTGAAAAAAGTTTAATTTCTGTGTTGAGGACTGAGCAAATAAATAGCTGAGGATCATTTGTTTATAACAGTAAGTATATTGACAAAGGAAACCCCTATTGGTTCAAAATGTAATTCAAGGAAATTGTTTTCTCTGTTCAGATAGCATTTTGAGAATGTTGAATTGGAGCATAATCTACAGAATCCGCAGAAGAAAGACTGAAATTGAAGTTAAAGTTGTTAATTTGAGTAAATCAATTAACTGAATTAAAGAATTCTGATCTCATTAGCAATAACTAACACAGCTGAGAAAGCCACATTTATTTAAAATTTTATTTAGTTAATGTGGCACTTTATAGAGGTACTGTTTATATTTTTAAGCAACATATCAAACACGAATTTTTGGAAAACATTAGAAGCATTTATCAACACCTGAAATAAAAATGTGTATTTTATTCTTATAGGGGCAAATGAAGAAAATAAAGAGCACACAATCTATTATCAGTGAACATTTGTTTGTATTTATAATTTTCTATAAATTACACTTTAAAGAAAACAAAAAAATGTGATCATTTTTTATGACAAAGATGGTTTGCAACATTTCCAGTCTTGATGCACTTGTCAAAGAAATGTAAAAAATATGAAATGGTTGTGTTTTTCCTATAGGTTGCTACAGTCACACACTACAGTGTACAGCCCCTGCCTCACCTCTACAGCATGTCTCTGCTAATGCTCCCAGTCAGCGATACTAATCCTGGTAATCACTGCAGATGAGAGGGATAGATGGGATGGTGAAGGATCGCTGCTGCCATGTGTGTGATGGGAGGGCAGGGAGAGAGAGGAAGATCAATGGTGTCCTAAACCTATCAAAGTGCCAGTTTGTTTAATTGTTGGCACATCAACCGTGCAGACGAAAGCATCCACCTTCCTCCCTAACTCACTCATTACCATCACTCCAACTCTGTCCATAATACACCAGACTCCTCAACAACCTGACAACGGGACAGCAAACTGCCCTAAAAAAGGGGATTAAAATTGTAATCATATACGTGGGTTTTTTAGCATGCACACCATACTGTACCATTAGTTTCACAAATAAGTAATCATTTGCTAATGACAACATTATGTTGAGTCAGTTTAGGGGCAATTAAAGTGAGTGATATTTACATATGCCTAATGAATCACAGTGTGTGGCAGCTTGAGAGAGGCTAATGAATATTCATCCAGGCATTCTCAACCGTCGTCGCAGTTTATAAACTGATTTATGGTTGATTTGCCCTTTTAAAAAATGAAAATGTGCGCATCTCCCACAAGGAGGGAATGAACAATAAAGGCTGATTATAAAAATGTTTTAGTGGTAAACTGCCGGTGAGGAGAGCAGAGGCTTATTTTTATAGACTTCCCCTACTTACATAAAGAGCACGCCTTTGCGTTTTTGTGAAAAGTAAGGGACCAATCTGCCCACCTCCTTTCGGACTCAAGATGGCAATGGTGCCAATGGTATGGCAATGATTTGCCCTGTAATTTCCATGCTTGACAGTTAGGTTCTAACCCCTCAGGTGGAGATTCAACAGGCAATCAGTACATCACACAACCTCCATGGTTTATCATGCTAATACAACTGTCAGTTTAGCAGGTGCTACGCCACATGATAAAGAGCCAGGCAAGAAAATACAATAGGCTGTAGGATGTTCATAAATATAATTTTATGGTTATGTTATTTGTGTGGGCAAAATGCATTTACTGCACTTTAAAACTCAAAATGTCAAACAATGTGATCATAAGAGCACACCCGGCCATTCGGTTTATGTTTATGATACAACACTTTTTTCTTCCCAGTGCTTACAGTAGACAAAAGGAACTTTCGATTTGTTTCACGAAGTTCAGAAATGTAGCATGATAGAGAGCTGAGTGATACTTTGGTCCTGTTTACTGTAGCAGGTGATCCAATAAAGTCAAACATTTGCTGTGTATGACTGTGATTACATTTCTCATTGGTAAAGTCCATTGACCATTAGCAGGATCCCTTGAGAAAGGCAGCAGCCGAAATGTCAGGGCTGGCTAAATATTGAATACAATAAATGTAAAACACTTTGCAAGAACAAAGTTGTATATTTTTCGTGTTCACCCTATCTCCACATTAAAGTTCCATTGACCAAACCATACAATTAGAATTCTTGACTTATTCTATGTAACAAACCCTCATTGTTTACTGTGTATTAATCCATATTATCTCCTCTTTTTGTCTTGGTGTGAATAAACCATGGATTAAAACACAGCAGTAATCAACCTTAACAATAAGATTGTAGTTATTAAGCAGCTATGTGGAATAAGGCAACCACATGATAGTGAGGGAACCCATCAGCATTGTAATGTAAGACATGCCTGTACAACTAATTGTAGTTGATGATGTTGGGAACTCGTTTTGAGTGAGGTATGCTGGCACCATTTGTGTTTTGCACTTTTATGGAGTATTTTCAGAGTATGGAGCTTCTGCCTTTTGGATGAAGGACACCTTTAGTTCTGTGACATTCTCATCGTGGAACATGTCTGCCCCCTTGTGTTGCTTTTCCCTGAATTATTTATACAGCTTTGTCCAATAGATGGCACTGCTGCTTGATATCTAAAGACAATGAACCAGCTAGCTAGACTATGATGACTCAAGCTCCCCCCCCTTTATTTAACTAGGCAAGTCAGTTAAGAACAAATTCCTTTTCACAATGACAGCCTACCAGGGAACAGTGGGTTAACTGCCTTGTTCAGGGGCAAAACAATAGATGTTTACCTTGTCAGCTCAATGTTCTACACTGCACAGAGGGAGTTGCTATCTGGTAGAGGACCAGCTCTTTCCTGACTTCCTTCCTCTACAGTGGCTGCAAATGGCCTTCATCAGACTGCATTACACCAGAGGGGGAGCCCCTAAACAGTCTTTATATACAATGCAGGTAAAGTATGATGCTCTGTGTAGCTGAGGGTTATGCTGCTGCAAATAGCTGTCTATGTTGAGTAGACATGAGGTTATGGGTAATTACACATACCCTTTATATGGATTAGATGTGTTAATAAACTCAAATGAGTTGTGGGTAAGCCCCATCACCCTAGAAGTATTCTTTTAGATGAATCAGTAATCTCCATGTAAGTTTGCTTGCAAATCGTTTAAGTGCATGCTGTATAGGTGTAATTATGTGACTACAGTATGCTTCGCCTTCCAACACTGTAATTACCCCGCACCGCTCCAAAAACCTGGATATGTAAGTATGTGTGTCTTTCGGAGTGTTGGGTTAAAAGCGGAAGTCAAATTTTGGTTGGACCTTATGTGCAATTGACCAATAAAGTGATTTAAATCTTAATTGTATTTACTGTAGGCCTACCCACATGTAACAAACATGTAGTTATTTTTGAGAGGTCAGAGAGGCGGACCAGCAGCCATTCTAACCAAATGGACAATAAATTCCATTCCATTCTAATCCATTTCATTAAATTCTATTCAATTCCATTCCATTTCATTCTATTCCATGCTATTCTATTCATGGCAATGCATAGGATTGTGGAAATACATTTCTCCCATAATAAGACTAGGGTATGTAGGCCAACGTCTACATTTTTATCGTGGATCTGAGTCAGGATTTAGGTCAGAATTATGACTTATCTCATTCCAATGTAATAACTTTTTCTAGGGCTCGCTGTCTCATAAAACAATGACACTCCCTCTTTGTGCTCACTGACGCGCCTCCATTGTGCACAGTAGTTGGGACCATGCATTTCAGTGCGCTATTCGTCACCAACACGACCCAGAGAACGTAGCTTAATGGCGCTTTGCTCAGACACCCCCTATGTTTTGTGAGCTGTAACTGCGTCTGAAGGCTGTGAGAGATAAGTGGAAAGTCCCTAACACTGGAAATCCCCTTTGTCTGCCTGGGCTTTTCCGCAGTCTGCATGAACTACATTAAGTTGGAGGACGTGATCTATGCTTCGACATGTAGAGTAAACATACCAACATATAATTGATTGTGAAGAAGGCTGAATGGCGCTGTTTGGACTGCTGCCGTTACCCTGATTGAAGTGGCAGAGGACTACCAGGAGCATCCTTAGGGCTTTGTTGGTGGTCTTATTGCACAGGTAATATTCATTCATATTCTATATGTTTCTCTATCAATAATTGGAACTCACTTTCGTTTTAGCGTTTGAAATCTATATACTATACGTCGTTGCATTGTTGTGTTTCTGGGGAGACAGACCGAGGTTGCGCACGTCAGTGGGCGCCATTGTTTACGAAGACGTCACCCTCAAGCAATTAAATATGGAATTAATAGTTCATGTTACATTTTAACTATGTTTATGACAATACTCGCGATGCAATGTTACAATGTTTCGAACGTTGCTGTCAGAGGAATGGACTAAGTAATTCGAACGTCAGTCAGCAGGCTCCTGTTACTGTCTTTTGTGTCAACTGCAGCGCTCACGATTCCCCGTGCTCTGACCAAAGTCTGCCAATATTGAAAGAGCGACACTCTCCTTATTACATAGATATTTAGAGGTTATTCTACAATTACATTATGCGCTTTCAATGTAGGCTATACTGTAATTGATGAAGGATGCTTGAATAGTTTTGTCACTGTACACGGTGCAACAAATATACAGTGTATACATCTTATTTTATCACATTGTAGTTAGGTACCTCTTCAATAAGATCATAAGAGCCTATTGTTATGTTATAAGTAATGCCTGACTGACAAGTTCCTGTTTCAATGGTCCTCCAATTTGACAAATGGAAGGAACTGTAAGGGTTTTAAATAGTTCCATTCTTATGCATCAATCATTGCCAGTATATTCGAAGCATGACTTTTCTGTGATGGTGGTTGTGAGTGGGCCTTATTTTTTATTTTTTTTAACTAGCCTCTGCTTACAGCTGTCCTTTGGTTTAGGGTCTGAAAAATCACCTTCAGCTTGTAGAGGGTGCCTCTGTCCCATTGGGGCAACAGAGGTTGTGGGGGGATTCTAACTTGGAAAATAACACAAAAGCTGTCTTGTTTGTCTTTAGTCATGACCCCCACTTTGTCTAGTATTAGAAGTGGGCCATATAGTCCAGAGATCAGAACCACATGCTGCCAATGAAACCAACCAACAACTGTTTTCTTACTCTTCAGTTCTGCATTGATACACGTTACATCTGGTGAACACCATGTCCCAGGGACAGAATTTCCTGCCCAAGTTCCTCTTTGTGAGTAACCTGCTGAAAGCGGTCAAGATCCGGGAGCGGGTGCCCAACGATGTAGTGAAGCCTGCGGGCAGTGAAAGCCTGATGCACCACCTGCGGGGCATGCACCGGTACACACTGGAAATGATCAGCATGAGCCAGTTCCCTCAGGCCTTCCAACAGGTCATTCAGGCAGCCATCTTGGACAGGGCCATGCAGAGCTCCCTAGAGCAGGAGAAGAAGCTCAACTGGTGCCACGAGGTCAAGAAAATGGTACCACTGAGGACCAATGGTAATGTATTAGTTTGGTTTGGGTGCCTTGTTGGTCATTCCAGTAGGAAGGTAGGAGGTATTTGTGAAAAGAGGGGGGGGGGGGATTGAATGGTACCTAACATGACTCTGCAGATTTACAGTACAGTATTTGTAGATCATAACGTCTAGGGTACTTATGTGGGACATCCCAAAGCAGAAATTCTATGATGTCATACTGATAATTTCCCCTCCATTGATCTAAAGACCATGTTGACCGAGTTAATTCTGTTGACACATTCAAACTCTGTAATGATTTGTTTCTGTCTGCTTTGCAGTGGAGGTTTGGGTATACCCCATCTCTCAATAAGTAGCTAAGTGAGTTGGACCTTTATTCACAAATCACACAGCAAAAAACCCCACTTGTCTTGACTCACACGTGGGTTAGTGACCATGTCAATCATGTCATTTCATTGAATCATTGCAAAGATAGAATGTTATTGTCAGGTGGATATATAACCAGGTTATTAGGTTTATTGTCTTATTAAGGGTAATATCTTACCTCACTCAAAACTAGTTCCCAACATCATCAACTAGAATTAGTTGTACAGGCATGTCTTACATTACAATGCTGATGGGTTCCCTCACTATCATGTGGTTGCCTTATTCCACATATAGCTGCTTAATAACTACAATCTTATTGTTAAGGTTGATTACTGCTGTATTTTAATCCATGGTTTATTCACACCAAGACAAAAAGAGGACATAATATGGATTAATACACAGTAAACAATGAGGGTTTGTTGATCCTTTGCCATTTTAATGCTGTCACACCATAGTAACAGTACATGAAACGTGAATAAAAGGCTCATGTATTTTCCCTATATGTTGAAACTAAAGTAATTCCAGTAAAATTATAGTGATAAGAGAAGTTTGTCTTCCTGTAAATCCAATCCAGAAAGACCCTTGACATGATACATATTTCCTTTCTATTGAGTTAGTGGAATTTCCTCATATAAGTCTCTGGAGGGCCCACCCATGCCGAAATTTGGAAAATATAGAAGTCTTTGGAGGGCCCAGACAGGCCTTGATTTAGAATATATAGAAGTCTCTGGAGGGCTTAGCCAGACCTTGATTTGGGAAATTATAGTATAGAGTAGCTTTTCCTATGAATGACATAGCAGCTATGACTTTTAGACTGAGGAGGACCACTCTGTCTGTTGCTGGCTGGCTGGCTGCTGACTCACTGGAATGAATCCATTGCGTAAGGTGACTGGTGAATAAGGACAGGACAGGAGTGGTAGAGGACTAGGGGAGGACAGGACAGGACCAGAGAGGTAGAGGAGGACTGTACCGGAGAGGTAGAGGAGGACAGGAGAAATAGAGGAGGACATATTGGCCATATACCACAAATACCTTATTGCCTTATCACTATTATAAACTGGTTACCAACGTAATTAGACCAGTAAATTGTACTTTTTTGTTATAGCCATGGAATACGGTCTGAAATACCATGGCTTTCAGCCAATCAGCATTCAGGACTCAAAACAACCAGTTTATATTACATATTATATAGTTGTAATAGTAATGCACATATTATGATAGTGATACACATTACAAAGGTATAATATTTGAGAGCATACAGTATGTAAAAACAGTGTTGCACTTATCGCAACACAGTGTCCACCTCTACTGGTGTTTTCAGCACGCTGTCCACCTCTACTGGTGTATTTGACACGCTGTCCACCTTCACTGGTGTATTCGACACGCTGTCCACCTCTACAAGTGTATTCGACACGCTGTCCAACTCTACTGGTGTTTTCGACACTCTGTCCAAATCTACTGGTGTTTTCAACACGCTGTCCATCTCTACTGGTATATTTGACACGCTGTCCACCTCCACTGGTGTATTCGACACGCTGTCCACCTCTACTAGTGTATTCGACACGCTGTCCAGCTCTACTGGTGTATTCGACAGGCTGTCCACCTCTACTGGTGTATTCGACACGCTGTCCACCTCTACTGGTGTATTCGACACACTGTCCACCTCTACTGGTGTATTCGACACCCTGTCCACCTCTACTGGTGTATTCGACACCCTGTCCACCTCTACTGGTGTATTCGACACGCTGTCCACCTCTACTGGTGTATTCGACACGCTGTCCACCTCTACTGGTGTATTCGACACCCTGTCCACCTCTACTGGTGTATTCGACACACTGTACACCTCTACTGGTGGATTTGACACGCTGTCCACCTCCACTGGTGTATTCGACACGCTGTCCACCTCTACTGGTGTATTCGACACGCTGTCCACCTCCACTGGTGTATTCGACACGCTGTCCAACTCTACTGGTGTATTCGACACGCTGTCCACCTCTACTAGTGTATTTTACACGCTGTCCACCTCTACTGGTGTATTCAACACGCTGTCCCCTCTACTGGTGTTTTCGACACGCTGTCCACCTCTACTGGTATATTTGACACGCTGTCCACCTCTACTGGTGTATTCGACACCCTGTCCACCTCTACTGGTGTATTCGACACACTGTACACCTCTACTGGTGGATTTGACACGCTGTCCACCTCTACTGGTGTATTCGACACGCTGTCCACTTCCACTGGTGTATTCGACACGCTGTCCAACTCTACTGGTGTATTCGACACGCTGTCCACCTCTACTAGTGTATTTGACAAGCTGTCCACCTCTACTGGTGTATTTGACATGCTGTCCACCTCTACTGGTGTATTCGACACACTGTCCACCTCTACTGATGTATTCGACACGCCGTCTACCTCTACTGGTGTATTCGACATGCTGTCCACCTCTACTGATGTATTCGACACGCTGTCCACCTCTACTGATGTATTCGACACGCTGTCCACCTCTACTGGTGTATTCGACATGCTGTCCACCTCTACTGGTGTATTCGACACACTGTCCACCTCTACTGATGTATTCGACACGCCGTCTACCTCTACTGGTGTATTCGACATGCTGTCCACCTCTACTGATGTATTCGACACGCTGACCACGTCTACTGATGTATTCGACACGCTGTCCACCTCTACTGATGTATTCGACACGCTGTCCATCTCTACTGGTGTATTCGACACGCTGTCCACCTCTACTGGTGTATTCGACACGCTGTCCACCTCTACTAGTGTACTCGACACGCTGTCCACCTCTGCTGGTGTTTTCAACACACTGTCTACCTCTACTGGTGTATTCAACATGGCGGAAGACAAAAAGAGGAAGGCCGAAGGTATTCAGTGTCGGAACTCAGAACTTCTTCTTTTAGGTAAAGAAATATGCGGGTGTAAAATATAAAAATATATCATACCACACAAAAATGAGATCTCTATTGGTTGTTGGTGAAGCTCGTGAATAGAAAACATTCCAGCCGAGCCAAGCACCGCCCCTCTGGAAAGTCCAGGGCCACATGTCTCGGATGTCTCTGGAGTAGCTGACAAGGGGAAGAAAGAGTCAAATGGCAGCTTCACGGCACTTAGTCACAGAGAACCACAATCAGGGAAATTCCTCTCTTTGGTGTGGCAGGCAGCAGGGTATTTCAAATGCTTTAGGCCCATTTTGTTACAATGACAAAAAGACCCCACCTCCCTGCAGTAAGAGTCAGACGGTTTGTCTGCCAGATGGTTTATCATTGATTTCTTAAACTAGGAATTAAACCTGCAAATGCAACTTTACCTGATTTACTCATTTTGCCCATCTGTCTGCCTCTCCAGTCATCACTGAAGGCTTGTTATTTCATTCTCTTATTTAGTTTAGGTTGTTTTAGTGTTAACGTGCCAAGGGAGCATATGACGGCCTAATTAAACTACAGTTAGAGTTTAAACCAATACTGTATGTGTCATTGGCCTAGTGGTCCAGTCTGTTTTAGCCATGTTGTATGGCATGAAGACGACCATAGAAGACAACACATGGAAAGCGACGAAAGTACACCACACAAACCAACAGTGCTGATATTCTGTGACATAATTTCCACTGTAAGGTGATGAATGGTGGTCAGATATAACAAACCCAACAGTGCTGATAGTCTATGATATCAAACTTTCTCAGGCCATTTTATATTTCCTCTGTAATGGTGGTCAGATATAACAGATGCCTAAAGAGCGCTGCAAGAGCTGCTCTGGAAATCCCCTCTCCTTTTCCTCCTTTTTCTCAGAGCGATACAGGTCTTTGTCGGCGATGGATAGTTTTGCTGTCAATAACTCGCAGTCTTACCTGTGGTGATGGGAAGTTTGTATTTCACAAACACAGAATCATAGTAAAGAGTTGTATTAGTAACGGAACTGTAGATAAACTTACCCTCCACTCTACATGCCTGGATCAAACCAGATGGAACTTTACAAAGTTTGAATGTGTGAACATAATAAATTCTCAGCAACAAAGGAGTGATCAAATTAAGAATCAAATCAAATCAAATGTATTTATATAGCCCTTCGTACATCAGCTGATATCTCAAAGTGCTGTACAGAAACCCAGCCTAAAACCCCAAACAGCAAGCAATGCAGGTGTAAGAGCCAACACTTGTATGTAATATCTGCCCCCATATGTCATTGCTTTGTGTGTGTTGCAGGAGATGGGAACTGTCTTCTCCATGCTGCCTCTCAGTACATGCTGGGGGTGCAGGACACAGACCTGGTCCTGAGGAAGGCCCTGCACAGTGTGCTCAAGGAGAACGAAACAGGCAACTTTAGAGCCCGTTTCCAGACAGAGCTACTGCAGTCTCAGGAGTTCACCCAGACTGGCCTGCGTTACAGCACTATGGTGAGGAACGGAGGCCCCCTCTACGACCAGGATTGTGTTTGAATAACAGACCTCCTCCATGACCAGGATGGTGTTACTATAGCAGACCTCCTCTATGACCAGGATGGTGTTACTATAGCAGACCTCCTCTATGACCAGGATGGTGTTACTATAGCAGACCTCCTCTATGACCAGGATGGTGTTACTATAGCAGACCTCCTCTATGACCAGGATGATGTTACTATAGCAGACCTCCTCTATGACCAGGATGGTGTTACTATAGCAGACCTCCTCTATGACCAGGATGGTGTTACTATAGCAGACCTCCTCTATGACCAGGATGGTGTTACTATAGCAGACCTCCTCTATGACCAGGATGATGTTACTATAGCAGACCTCCTCTATGACCAGGATGGTGTTACTATAGCAGATCTCCTCTATGACCAGGATGGTGTTACTATAGCAGACCTCCTCTATGACCAGGATGGTGTTACTATAGCAGACCTCCTCTATGACCAGGATGGTGTTACTATAGCAGATCTCCTCTATGACCAGGATGATGTTACTATAGCAGACCTCCTCTATGACCAGGATGGTGTTACTATAGCAGATCTCCTCTATGACCAGGATGGTGTTACTATAGCAGACCTCCTCTATGACCAGGATGGTGTTACTATAGCAGACCTCCTCTATGACCAGGATGGTGTTACTATAGCAGACCTCCTCTATGACCAGGATGATGTTACTATAGCAGACCTCCTCTATGACCAGGATGGTGTTACTATAGCAGACCTCCTCTATGACCAGGATGGTGTTACTATAGCAGACCTCCTCTATGACCAGGATGGTGTTACTATAGCAGACCTCCTCTATGACCAGGATGATGTTACTATAGCAGACCTCCTCTATGACCAGGATGGTGTTACTATAGCAGACCTCCTCTATGACCAGGATGATGTTACTATAGCAGACCTCCTCTATGACCAGGATGGTGTTACTATAGCAGACCTCCTCTATGACCAGGATGATGTTACTATAGCAGACCTCCTCTATGACCAGGATGGTGTTACTATAGCAGACCTCCTCTATGACCAGGATGGTGTTACTATAGCAGACCTCCTCTATGACCAGGAT
The DNA here is from genome assembly GCF_021184085.1 of Oncorhynchus gorbuscha. Taxonomy (NCBI): domain Eukaryota; kingdom Metazoa; phylum Chordata; class Actinopteri; order Salmoniformes; family Salmonidae; genus Oncorhynchus; species Oncorhynchus gorbuscha. The sequence goes on from NC_060178.1 coordinate 100,144,907, forward strand.
GATGTTACTATATCACCCAGGTCTGTTACTAGTATCACCCAGGTCTGTTGGTGGTTTCACCCAGGTCTTTTCGTAGTATCACCCAGATCTGTTAGTAGTATCACCCAGGTCTGGTAGTAGTATCAACTGTTGGTAGTATCACCCAGGTCTGTTAGTAGTATCACCCAGGTCTGTTAGTAGTATCACCCAGGTCTGTTAGGAGTATCACCTGTTACTAGTATCACCCAGGTATGTTAGTAGTATCACCTGTTACTAGTATCACCCAGGTATGTTAGTAGTATCACCCAGGTCTGTAAGTAGTTTCACCCAGGTCTGTCAGTAGTATCACCCAGGTCTGTCGGCAGTATCACCCAGGTATGTTAGTGGTATCACCTGTTAGTAGTATCACTCAGGTCTGTTAGTAGTATCACCCAGGTCTGTAAGTAGTTTCACCTAGGTCTGTCAGTAGTATCACCCAGGTCTGTTAGTAGTATCACCCAGGTATGTTAGTAGTATCACCCAGGTCTGTTACTAGTATCACCCATGTCTGTTACTAGTATCACCCAGGTCTGTTGCTAGTATCACCCATGTCTGTTGCTAGTATCACCCAGGTCTGTTGCTAGTATCACCCAGGTATGTTAGTAGTATCACCTGTTGCTAGTATCACCCAGGTCTGTTAGTAGTTTCACCCAGGTCTGTTAGTAGTATCACCTGTTGCTAGTATCACCCAGGTCTGTTGCTAGTATCACCCAGGTCTGTTAGTAGTATCACCTGTTGCTAGTATCACCCAGGTCTGTTAGTAGTTTCACCCAGGTCTGTTAGTAGTATCACCTGTTGCTAGTATCACCCAGGTCTGTTAGTAGTTTCACCCAGGTCTGTTAGTAGTATCACCTGTTGCTAGTATCACCCAGGTCTGTTGCTAGTATCACCCAGGTCTGTTAGTAGTATCACCTGTTGCTAGTATCACCCAGGTCTGTTGCTAGTATCACCCAGGTCTGTTAGTAGTATCACCTGTTGCTAGTATCACCCAGGTCTGTTGCTAGTATCACCTAGGTCTGTTAGTAGTATCACCTGTTGCTAGTATCACCCAGGTCTGTTAGTAGTATCACCTGTTGGTAGTATCACCAACTGTGGTTAGTAGTATCACCCAGGTCTGTTAGTAGTATCACCTGTTAGTAGGATCATGATGTTTATAGCAGCTAAATAGGTTGTAATTGATTATTCTTCTGTCAGAATTGGGAGGAGGAATGGGAGAAGATCATCAAGATGGCTTCGCCTGTGTCCAGCCGCAATGGGCTGCAGTTTGACTCCCTGGAGGACATGCACATCTTTATCCTCTCCAACATCCTCCGCAGGCCCATCATCATCATCGCAGGTACAGCCTTCCTCAATGGACCCTCTCATCACTCAGTTCATCAGAAGTTCAAACGCAGACGTATATGCAGTTTCTGTAGGTCTTTCTGTAGATTTGTCCTCTACAGCAGTAGAAGCAGTCAGTGTGCTGTATTGTGTTCAGTGACTAACTCATGGCTGTATCCTTACAGACCAGGTGCTGCGCAGCATGAGGTCTTGCTCCTCCTTCTCTCCCCTCAACGTGGGGGGCATCTACCTTCCTCTGCACTGGCCTCCAAGGGAGTGCTACAAGTACCCCATAGTGCTCGGCTACGACTCCCAGCACTTTGCCCCCCTCATCACCATCAAAGACAGTGGCCCAGGTGTGAACAGTAACCGTCGTTGATAGATTACTGTGTTGAGAAGTGCTTGTAGGATGAGGGGGAATGTGACCTATCTTCCACATCTTACTAAATTGGGTCATTTATTGTGCTGTTTTGGTGTACAGTGTCATTGTGTCCCAGAAAGGTGCTAGCTATATACTACTTCCTGTTTATCATCATTATGACTGTGTGCCCCAGAGATCCGAGCAGTGCCACTGATCAACCCGGGCCGCGCGGGCTTCGAGGAGCTCAACGTGCACTTCTTGATGGAGAAGGAGCAGACGCAGAAGGAGAGGCTTCTGAAGGACTACCTAATGCTGATGGAGATCCCTGTCATTGGACTGGGCTACGATACCACACGCATCATCAACGCTGCCAGGTGGGTGGGACTCTAGAGCCATGGAGAACGATAGAGAAAAGGATGTAAAGCACTGTTTAAAAAGCACAATACAAATCTGTTTTTAAAAAGTCTTTGTGGCATAATAGTGCTTTATTTATTGGGGTGGGTCAAGTTGAGAACCAATTGTCATTATTGACGACCTGGCAGCCTGGCCAAGAGGTGTATAATTATACTATCAGTAGTATTGAGTGTGTTGCGTGCTGCCTTTCCCAGGCTGGATGAAGGGAACCTACCTGAGGACATGAACCTGATGGAGGACTACCTCCAGTTGGTCAACCACGAGTACAAGCGCTGGCAGGAGGACAAGGACCAACTGTGGGCCCCCCACCCCCATAGACCACCCCCCTTCTCCGTGTCTCAGCTGTCCCTCATCGAGATCCGATGTGCCACACCACGATGCACCTTCTACGTCTCCGTGGACACCCAGCCACACTGCCACGAGTGCTTTGAGAAACGCCAGGGCCAGCCTAACGGGAGGATAGAGTCTGCCCCTACGAAAGGCGGAAATCAGGCTTGTGAGCCAGGGTGTAGTAGTAGAGTACGGCCCAGCCCTTCTGGCTACCTGGCGGTGTTATCCAGCCCGCTCTCCGTCGCTACATCGCGCTCGGCGTCATGCTGTTACAGCGAAACCCACGCCATGAAGTGCAAGATGCCTGGCTGCGTTTTCACCCGCAGCAAGGAGCACAATGGTCTGTGTGAACACTGCTTTAACAGCCGGCAGAATGCACCAGGAAGGTGCGGCATGTGCCACCAGGAGGCCTTCAGGATATTTAACGGACTGTGCCCCCCTTGCTTCCAGAGTACTGGCACAGAGCGGGGTGAGGAGCCCCAGCCGCCGGCAGCAGCGTCCTCTTCTGGGTCGCTATGGACCCAGCCCCCGCCCAGGGAATCTGAGTGCTCGGGCCGACCCTGTAAACGGTCGGGATGCCAGTTCTTTGGGACTCAACAGAAGCGTGGATTCTGCACCATCTGCTATGTGGACTATCAGACCAACCACCGTAAGTCTAACCAGATGCTTGTTCTTAGTCATTTTAACAAGAAATGCTTTTCTTTTCATGTCTCAGCAAAATATATAGAAGGAATCAGGCCACATCAAAAGCCACAGCTGTCATGTCTTATCTTGGTGTACTTATTTCAGTATACTGAGAAACAGCATGAAACTGACTCTATGTTTATACCAGACAGAACTGGAAAAGCTGCAAATTTACCTGAATCTCAAGAATAGTTGATATTGTGTGTGGTCATATGTTAGTTTGACATGTGGTTTCTCTGGGTTTATCTCCTCCAGTAGGGACCCTTCCTCCTCCTGCTCCAATCCAGACTCACCGTGCGTCAGAGGCAGGCTTCCAGAATGCTTTGCGCTGTCAGGGCCTGGGGTGTGGGGCCATGGGCAATGCCATGCTGGAGGGCTACTGTAACAAGTGCTTCTTTAAAGAGCAGAGCTCCAGGTTCAACCAGAATGCTACCAGGGCTCCCGGTGCCCACTCCCCTCCACTGGTCATGGTGAGTGTCTCACTCCCTCTCACACAGGGCCCAGTGGCTGTACACCACATCTTGAATTGAAAATCATTTTTACAGTTTCAGAGTGTAGAATGATTTGTTTCCTCTTTGTTTTTCTCTATCTGCAGCGGACTGCTAAACCAGAACAAGACAAACCCAGAAAGACCCAGACCCAGGCCACGTGCAGGTGGAATGGCTGCAGTAACTTCTCCCCCGGCTGCACAGACCCGTGTCCAGAGTGCCGGGCCACACGGGGGCAGAGAGCGAGCCGCAGGGAGAGGGCAGGGGCACCTAAGGAGACGATGAAGCAGAGTTGTAAAGCCCAAGGCTGTGACCACTATGCCAACATAGAGAAGCAAGGCTTCTGTAACGAATGTGACCACTTTAAGCAGGTCTACAGGGGGTGAGCCCAAAGGTTTGGGGAAGATTAAAATGGTCGTGCCACCATGCTAGTCAAAGCATCTCTGAAACTAGTGACCCTAAGGCCAGACGCCCGTTTTAACATGTGCTCATGAAGAGAAAAGAGCAGGGGCAGTAGAAATGGCAGGCAGAATACCTCTTAGTGCAATTATTATTATCCCACGTGTACAGGATGAAAGGTGAGGTATACGTGTCAGACAACGGACAACGTGTACAGTATCATGCTGTACTACTGATTGTATCTTGAAAAAGCGCAATACCTAAGCTGCTTAATAATACGGCCAAGCAATCGACCAAAATTCTGACAACTGCAAAGTTGTGCCAAAGCCATCACGACCACTAACAAAATGAGAGTTTGGTCAGTAGAAATGTGGTTTAAACAGGATTAGGTACAGTCAAAACTGTTATATACCTAGACAGCTAATGTACAGTATCTGAGTGATTGTGAGTGGGCAGTACCCTTAAGTACTGAATGGTGCTACTTGAACAGAAGTGAAACGTAGAGGTTATGTTACATGACAGAGAAAAACGGTAGTTAAAACTCCATAATATTCAACCTCAGTACATATGCTGTTGTGTTCTTGTTTTCAACCTCTCCCACCACCACACAGATGTCTACAGGCAGTACATATGCTGTTGTGCTCTTGTTTTCAACCTCTCCCACCACCACACAGATGTCTACAGGCAGTACATATGCTGTTGTGTTCTTGTTTTCAACCTCTCCCACCACCACACAGATGTCTACAGGCAGTACATATGCTGTTGTGTTCTTGTTTTCAACCTCTCCCACCACCACACAGATGTCTACAGGCAGTACATATGCTGTGTGCTCTTGTTTTCAACCTCTCCCACCACCACACAGATGTCTACAGGCAGTACATATGCTGTTGTGCTCTTGTTTTCAACCTCTCCCACCACCACACAGATGTCTACAGGCAGTACATATGCTGTTGTGTTCTTGTTTTCAACCTCTCCCACCACCACACAGATGTCTACAGGCAGTACATATGCTGTTGTGCTCTTGTTTTCAACCTCTCCCACCACCACACAGATGTCTACAGGCAGTACATATGTCGTTGTGACGTTGTTTGCTGTCAACCACGTTTTGCATCTCTACTGTAGAAGTCCAAGTTAGCGCTTGTCCTGAGAGTTGTACCATGTTACAGTGTGTTCTCTATGTGGTAATGCTGGGCAATTACCTTCACACGGACTCCTAGTTAATGAGTTACTTATAGATGAGAGCAGAGTTCAGTTGATCTCGTCCAATGGGATTGCCAGTGAGGAAAGGAGTGTGTGTTTGGAGGTAAGGAAGGAGAACATAAAGGCAGGAGAAATCCCCGTAGAGCTCAACACCCCATTCAGAGGAGGGAGAACATAAATCCAGGAGAAATCCCCGTAGAGCTCAACACCCCATTCAGAGGAGGGAGAACATAAATCCAGGAGAAATCGCTGTAGAGCTCAACACCCCATTCAGAGGAGGGAGAACATAAATCCAGGAGAAATCCCCAGCTCAACACCCCATTCAGAGGAGGGAGAACATCAACACCCCATTCAGAGGAGGGAGAACATAAATCCAGGAGAAATCCCGTAGAGCTCAACACCCCATTCAGAGGAGGGAGAACATAAATCCAGGAGAAATCCCCGTAGAGCTCAACACCTCATTCAGAGGAGGGAGAACATAAATCCAGGAGGGAGAACATTAAATAAATCCAGGAGAAATCCCCGTAGAGCTCAACACCCCATTCAGAGGAGGGAGAACATAAATCCAGGAGAAATCCCGTAGAGCTCAACACCCCATTCAGAGGAGGGAGAACATAAATCCAGGAGAAATCCCCGTAGAGCTCAACACCCCATTCAGAGGAGGGAGAACATAAATCCAGGAGAAATTCCCGTAGAGCTCAACACCTCATTCAGAGGAGGGAGAACATAAATCCAGGAGAAATCCCCGTAGAGCTCAACACCCCATTCAGAGGAGGGAGAACATAAATCCAGGAGAAATTCCCGTAGAGCTCAACACCTCATTCAGAGGAGGGAGAACATAAATCCAGGAGAAATCCCCGTAGAGCTCAACACCTCATTCAGAGGAGGGAGAACATAAATCCAGGAGAAATCCCCGTAGAGCTCAACACCTCATTCAGAGGAGGGAGAACATAAATCCAGGAGAAATCCCCGTAGAGCTCAACACCTCATTCAGAGGAGGGAGAACATAAATCCAGGAGAAATCCCCGTAGAGCTCAACACCTCATTCAGAGGAGAACATAAATCCAGGAGGAGCTCAACACATAAATCCAGGAGAAATCCCCGTAGAGCTCAACACCCCATTCAGAGGAGGGAGAACATAAATCCAGGAGAAATCCCCGTAGAGCTCAACACCTCATTCAGAGGATGGAGGGAGGGAGAACGTTAACAAACACCTGTGGGGAAAAACAGCAACACAGCCCTTAGCTTGGTTCATACCTTGTAGCTGTGGCATGTCTGGACCCCAGGAAGAGTAGCTGCTGCTTTGGCTGCAGCTGATGGGGATCCATAATAAATACAAATACAAGCCTGCAGCAAAATACCTCACCACCCATAGAACTTGGCCTGCAGTATAGTACCTCTTTATCGTAGGGGTCTGCTGAAATCTGCTCTGCTCACATGATGCCTCACTCTACTACTCTGTTTGATATAAAAACATGCCTGTGTTTTCTTCTTTTAAATCTATATATTTGAACTGACATTTCCTTCCTGCCCAAAAACATGCCATCGTCTTCAAAGCATTGATTTGACCTCTTAACTAAGGCATTGTTGAAGTCTGTTCAATATGCATATCCGACACCTGTTCAATATGCATATCCGACACCTGTTCAATATGCATATCCGACACCTGTTCAATATGCATATCCGACACCTGTTCAATATGCATATCCGACACCTGTTCAATATGCATATCCGACACCTGTTCAATATGCATATCCGACACCTGTTCAATATGCATATCCGACACCTGTTCAATATGCATATCTGACACCTGTTCAATATGCATATCCGACACCTGTTCAATATGCATATCTGACGCCTGCAAAAAATGTATTTTGTTGATTAGACTTATGGCAGATATAGATCTGCGCTTTAAGCAGATGATACACATAATATAATATATTACAAGGGTAATTAGTTGTCAGTACATGCTCTTTGGTTATGGGTCTGAACCCCGTTCAGACGGGGTTCACCCACTACATACTACACAATACTTAATAAGCTGCTCTGGTACTTTCCTTGAGATACATAGGGACGACATTCCAATGTTACACATAAACATGCAAAGTTGTAACAAAACATGCAAAAGTTGTGAGACATTTTTGTGTAACCTGTCAATAATAGGGTATTGTATGAAAAGCTTTGTTTTGTTAAGTATTTATTAATATCAAATAATATCTGTACTGTGCGTTTCAATACTTATTTATATGTCCTGAAATGAATTATTTTTATTAAGAAAACCTGACATGGTCTTGTTGCTTATTTCAACTGTGTGTGTGTGTTTGCACGTAGGTGCGTCAAATTCTATAGAACATACACTACATGACCAAAAGTATGTGGACACCTACTCGTGGAACATCTAAGTTGGTCCCCCCCATTTGCTGCTATAACAGCCTCCACTCTTCTGGGAAGGCTTTCCACAAGAGCATTATTGAGGTTGGGCAATGGATGTTGGACGATTAGGCTGGCTCGCAGTCTGCGTTACAATTCATCCCAAATCTGTTCTCTGGGGTTGAAGTCAGGGCTCTGTGCAGGCCAGTCAAGTTCTTCCACATTGATCTCGATAAACCATTTCTGTATGGACCTCGCTTTGTGTACAGGGGCATTGTCATGCTGAAACAGGAAAGGGCCTTCCCTAAACTGTTGCCACAAAGTTGGAAGCACAGAAATGTCTAGAATGTCATTGTATGCTGTGTCGTTAAGATTTCCCTTCACTGGAACTAAGGGGCCTAGCCCGAACCATGAAAAACAGTCAGACACCATTATTCCTCCACCAAAATTTACAGTTGGCACTATGTATTGGGGCAGGTACCGTTCTCCTGGCGTCCGCCAAACCCAGATTCGTCCACCGGACTGCCAGACGGTGAAGCGCAAGAACACAGCCATGAATAAGGAATGGTACCAACACATTCTCCGAGAGCAACTTCTCCCAACCATCCAGGAACAGTTTGGTGACGCACAATGCCTTTTCCAGCATGATGGAGCACCTTGCCATAAGGCAAAAGTGATAAATAAGTGGCTCAGGGAACAAAACATCGATATTTTGGGTCCATGGCCAGGAAACTCCCCAGACCTTAATCGCATTGAGAACTTGTGGTCAATCCTCAAGAGGCGGGTGGACAAAAAAACAAACACAAATTCCGACAATCTCCAAGCATTGATTATGCAAGAATGGGCTGCCATCAGCCAGGATGTTGCCCAGAAGGTAATTTACAGCATGCCAGGGCAGATTGCAGAGGTCTTGAAAAAGAAGGGTCAACACTGCAATTATTGACTCTGCATCAACTTCATGTAATTGTCAATTAAAGCTTTTGACACTTATGAAATGCTTGTAATTATACTTCAGTATTCCATAGTAACATCTGACAAAAATATCTAAAGACACTGAAGCAGCAAACTTTGTGGACATTAATATTTGTGTCATTCTCAAAACTTTTGGCCACGACTGTACTCTGAACGGTTGATGTTGAGATGTGTCTGTTACTTGAGCACTGAAGCACTTATTTGGGCTGTAATTTCTGAGGCTGGTAACTCTAGCGAACTTATCCTCTGTAGCTGAGGTAACTCTAGGTCTAACTTTCCTGTGGCGTTCCTCATGAGAGCCAGTTTCATCATAGCACTTGATGGTTTTTGCGACTGCACTTGAAGAAACTTCCAAAGTGCTGGAAATGTTCCAGATTGACTGACCTTCATGTCTTAAAGTAATGATGGACTGTCGTTTCTCTTTGCTTATTTGAGCTGTTCTTGCCATAATATGGACTTTACCGAATAGGGCTATCTTCTGTATATCATCCCTACCTTGTCACAACGAAACTGATTGGCTCAAATGCATTAAGAAGGAAAGAAATTCCACAAATTAACTTTTAACAATGTGCACCTGTTAATTGAAATGTATTCCAGGTGACTACCTCATGAAGCTGGTTGAGAGAATGGCAAGAATGTGTAAAGCTGTCATCAAGGCAAAGGGTGGCTACTTGGAAGAATCTCAAATAGAAAATATATTTTGCTTTGTTTAACACTTTTTTGGTTACTACATGATTCCATATGTGTTATTTCATAGTTACAATGTCTTCACTATTATACAATATAGAAAATAGTAAAAATAAGGAAAACCCCTTGAATGAGTAGGTGTGTCCATATCACGGTTTTCATATGGTGAAGGAGAGTCGGACCAAACTGCAGCGTGTATATTGCGATCCATGTTTAATCACACAACGTAAACACCAATAAACACAAACACTACAAAACAATAAACGAACCGAAAACAGCCTATACTTGTGTCAACTAACATCGAACAAGGACATCAAGACACTCAGGACAATCACCCACAATACAACCAAAGAATATGGCTGCCTAAATATGGTTCCCAATCAGAGACAACGATAAACACCTGCCTCTGATTGAGAACCACTTCAGACAGCCATAGACTAACCTAGAACACCCCACTAAGCTACAATCCCACTATCTACACACCACATACAAAAACCCAGGTCACACCCTGGCCTGACCAAATACATGAAGAAAAACACAAAATACTAGGACCAGGGCGTGACAGTCCAAACTTTTGACTGGTACTGTATATCTTTTTTTCACTTCGTCAGGTAGTTTTTTTCACTCTTTCTAACAATGTAATTCTGAAAGTAAACCCACAAAGCTGTACCTCTTAAGGCCTTGGTTCATAGTGCTTGAAAAAGAGTCAACCCCCTTACTCAGAATCCTCACAGTTGAGTCACAGCAGAAAGGAAAGTCTTCATAAGAAGCTAATGCTGCTGAGGGAAGGGATATTTGTTGTTGGGCAGATGTGACATTTCAGGAGTGAGTGGGAGGGAGGAAAAGTGTTTGCGTGGTTCAGTCTACCGCCATTAACATGTGATCTGAAAATAACTTTGCATGCAAAGTGGGTGGCTGTATTATCATCTGGCAGTTACCATGTTGTTGCACATGGTCAAGGGTTAGAACATATGTTTATGTTAAGCCTATGTGAAATTGTTATAGCTCAGAATTTCAGTTTCAATTCAGGAAGTTGAGCTGCAAGCTCTGTTTTGCAATAGGAAGTGGGTGTATCCGCGTTAGTAACCAATGCTGACCCTGTTATCTAAAAGCAAAAAAAAACAAGTTGATCATGGTAGCAATACCCAACAGATCCTTTCACAACTATTCATTTAGACACAGGCTATGTACACCTTGCCTATGGGGTGACTAACCGACACAGGCTATGTACACCTTGCCTATGGGGTGACTAACCGACACAGGCTATGTACACCTTGCCTATGGGGTGACTAACCGACACAGGCTATGTACACCTTGCCTATGGGGTGACTAACCGACACAGGCTATGTACACCTTGCCTATGGGGTGTGAACCGACACAGGCTATGTACACCTTGCCTATGGGGTGACTAACCGACACAGGCTATGTACACCTTGCCTATGGGGTGACTAACCGACACAGGCTATGTACACCTTGCCTATGGGGTGACTAACCGACACAGGCTATGTACACCTTGCCTATGGGGTGACTAACCGACACAGGCTATGTACACCTTGCCTATGGGGTGACGAACCGACACAGGCTATGTACACCTTGCCTGTGGGGTGACTAACCGACACAGGCTATGTACACCTTGCCTGTGGGGTGACTAACCGACACAGGCTATGTACACCTTGCCTATGGGGTGACTAACAGACACAGGCCATGTACACCTTGCCTATGGGGTGACGAACCGACACAGGCCATGTACACCTTGCCTATGGGGTGACTAACCGACACAGGCCATGTACACCTTGCCTATGGGGTGACGAACCGACACAGGCCATGTACACCTTGCCTATGGGGTGACGAACCGACACAGGCCATGTACACCTTGCCTATGGGGTGACGAACCGACACAGGCCATGTACACCTTGCCTATGGGGTGACTAACCGACACAGGCTATGTACACCTTGCCTATGGGGTGAATAACCGTAAGTACCTGCTGAAAATGAGATACAGGGAGTTTCATTTTGCATCATGATCATGTATGAGTCTGAGTTACAGGATGACTCATAAGGTGTCTGCTAGTAGACCAGATGACACCCCTCTGGTACACCAGACAGTTTAAAGTAAGTCAGCAGTTATCAGAGACGTACTTGTGGCCACGATGTCTTAGTTACATAAAGGCTGATGATAAACTAAAGCTAACTAAGGCGGAGTGTCTGAAAATGGAACAGACTGATTGTAAAGAATGAAAAACAAACCAGATCCTGTGTGCTTGAATGTAGTCTTGCTGTAACGTTTGTATGTTCTGCATATAGGGTTTGGGTTGGGCTGACAAAAGCAAAAAGTTACGCTTATATCACCGATTTCACAATAAAATCACAGAAAGATTTGACACTCCTCATAAATAAAAAACACATTTCACCAAATTTTTTACATAAACCCCAAAGAGCAATAAAATCAGCAGTCAGGCTACTTAAAATACCCATCCAGTAGGCAAGTCAGTTAAGAACACATTCTTATTTTCAGCGATGGCCTAGGAACAGTGGGTTAACTGCCTTGTTCAGGGGCAGAATGACAGATTTGTACCTTTTCAGCTCGGGGATTTGATCTTGCAACCTTTCGGTTACTAGTCCAACACTCTAAACACTAGGCTACCTGCCACCCCCAAAATTATCAAATTTGATCATATCAAATTTCATATTCATACCCAAATAATGTTGTTGACTCGTCCTGTACTCGTATTTGTGGCCAAAGCATAAACTGGAGAAAAAACACTTAAAAACCCCTACCTCAAACTTTCAAAAAGAAGTTTCAAAAATGCTTGCTATTTCCTCATAGAGGATGACGTTATGATCGGTATGAGGGATGAGGTAGTTGGATGGGCAATTTACAGATGGGCGGTGTACAGGTGCAGTGATCTGTGAGCTTGTGCTTAAAGTTAATGAGGGAGAAATGAGTCTCCAGCTTCAGTGATTTTTGCAGTTCGTTCCAGTCATTGGCAGCAGAGAACTGGATGGAAAGACGGCCAAAGTAGGAATTGGCTTCGGGGGTGACCAGTGAGATATACCTGCTGGAGCGCGTGCTACGGGTGGGTGTTGCTCTGGTGACCAGTGAGCTGAGATAAGGCGGGGCTTTACCTAGCAGAGACTTATAGATGACCTGGAGCCAGTGGGTTTGCCGACGAATATGAAGCGAGGGCCAGCCAACGAGAGCATACAGGTCGCAGTGGTGGGTAGTATATGGGGCTTTGGTGACAAAACAGACAGGCCCTCCAATTTGACACACTGAACTCTATCAGAGAAGTAGTTGGTGAACCAGACGAGGCAGTCATTTGAGTAACCATGGCTGTTGAGTCTTCTGATAAGAATGCGGTGATTGACAGAGTCGAAAGCCTTGGCCAGGTCGATGAATACAGCTGCACAGTATTGTCTCTTATCGATGGCGGTTATGATATCGTTGAAGACCTTGAGCGTGGCTAAGGTGCACCCATGACCAGCTCGGAAACCAGATTGCATAGCAGAGAAAGTACGGTGGGATTCAAAATGGTCAGTGATCTATTTGTTAACTTGGCAGAATAGATATAGGTCTGTAGGTCTGTAGGTCTGTAGTAGTTTGGGTCTAGAATGTCTCCCCCTTTGAAAAGGTGGATGACCGCAGCAGCTTTCCAATCTTTGGGGATCTCAGACAATACGAAAGAGAGTTTGAACAGGCTAGTAATAGGGGTTGCAATAATTTCGGCTGATAATTGTAGAAAGAGAGAGTCCAGATTGTCTAGCCCGGCTGATTTGTAGGAGTCCAGATTTTGCCGCTCTTTCATAACATCAGTTATCTGGATTTGGGTGAAGGACAAATGGGGAGGCTTGGGGAAGTTGCTGTGGGAGTGCAGCGCTGTTGAACGGGTTAGGGGTCTAGCCTCAGCCGCAGTGGGCAGCTGGGAGGAGGTGCTCTTATTCTCCATGGACTTTAGAGTGTCCCTTAACTTTTTGGAGTTTGTGCTACAGGATGCACATTTCTGTTTGAAAAAGCTAGCCTTTGCTTTCCTAACTGCCTGCCTGGTTCCTACCTGAAAAGTTGCATATCGCGGGGGCTATTCGATGCTAATGCAGTACACCACAGAGTGTTTTTGTGCTGGTCAAGGACAGTCAGGTCTGGAGTGAACCAAGGGCTATATCTGTTCCTGGTTCTACATTTTCTTGAATGGGGCATGCTTATTTAAGATGGTGAGGAAAGCACTTTTAAAGAATAACCAGGAATCCTCTACTATTGGAATGAGGTCAATATCCTTCCAGGATACCAGGGCCAGGTCAATTAGAAAGGCCTGCTCGCTGAAGTGTTTTAGGGAGCGTTTGACAGTGATGAGGGGTGGTCGTTTGACCGCAGACCCATTACGGACGCAGGCAATGAGGCAGTGATCGCTGAGATCCTGGTTGAAGACAGCAGAGGTGTATTTAGAGGGCAGGTTGGATAGGATGATATCTATGAGGGTACCCGTGTTTACATATTTGGGGTTGTACCTTGTAGGATCATTGATCATTTGTGTGAGATTGAAGGCATCAGGCTTAGATTGTAGGATGGCCGGGGTGTTAAGCGTGTCCCAGTTTAGGTCACCTAACAGCAAGAGCTCTGAAGATAGATGGGGGGGAAATCAATTCACATATGGTGTCCAGGGCACAGCTGGGGGCAGAAAGTGGTCTATAGCAAGCGGCAACGGTGAGAGACTTGTTTCTGGAAACGTGGATTTTTAAAAGTAGAAGCTCAAATTGTTTGGGCGCAGACCTGGATAGTAAGACAGACCTCTGCAGGTTTTCTCTGCAGTAGATTGCTACTCCGCCCCCTTTGGCAGTTCTGTCTTGTCAGAAAATGTTATAGTTAGTGTTAAATTTCAGGGTTTTTGGTGGTCTTCCTAAACCAGGATTCAGACACGGCTAGAACATCCGGGTTGGCAGAGTGTGCTAAAGCAGTGAATAAAACAAACTCAGGGAGGAGGCTTCTAATGTTAACATGTATGAAACCAAGGCTTTTACAGTTACAGTAGTTAACAAATGAGTGCCTGGGGAGTTTGGGAGTGGATCTAGGCACTGCAGGGCCTGGATTAACCTTTACATCACCAGAGGAACAGAGGAGGAGTAGGATAAGGGTACGGCTAAAGGCTATAAGAACTGGTCGTCCAGTGTATTCGGAACAGATAGTAAAGGGAGCAGGTTTCTGGGCGCAGTAGAATAGATTCAAGGCATAATGTACAGAATATTGTAAATATGTAGAAAATGACAGAAAACAGAGTTTTAGTTATTTAGTAAGCATAATCAAACTGTGTTTGTGAACTGTACTAAAAGAATAGCCTCTTTTTACTTATGTTAAGATGTGAATACAGTGGAGGTAAACCTATGCATTGAGTGACGATGAGAGAGATATTGTCTCTAGAAACATCATATAACCAGGTGAGGTCACCGCATGTGTGGGAGGTGGAACTGAAGGGTTAGCTAAGGCATATTGAGCAGGGCTAGAAGCTCTACAGTGATATAAGGCAATAATAACTAACCAAAACAGTAATGGACAAGGCATATTGACATTAGGGAGAGGCATGCGTAGCCGAGTGATCATTGAGTCTAATGAGTAGCTCGGCGAGCTGGAGACATGGCGATTCAGACAGCTAGCGGGTCGGGGATAGCAGGCTAGCAGAAGGGCCTTAGAGGGACGTCGTGATGGAAGAAGTCAGTTGTAGTTGTCCATCAGTCATGATGGCTCCGCACGGCTCCGTGGAGTACAAGGGCCCAGGCCAATTGGCAAAATAGGTATAGTAGCCACAAAAAATTGGCTGATGGTCTTTTTCAGCTAACAGCCTGGTGTGCTCTAGACAGCTAGTGTGCAGCGGCTAGCAGGCTACAGGGGACATCGCGACGGGGGAGCCAGTTTTTAAAAAACTCTGGCGGATTACGTCGGTAGTCCAGTTGTGATGGATCGGCGGGGCTCCGTATTAGCAATAAAAGGTGTCCGGGCCAAATGGCAAAATGGGTATTGTAGCCCAAGGAGTGGCTGATAGACCTTTTCAGCTAGTCGGGAGATGGGCCTAGCATAGGCTAGCTTTAGGCTAATTGTTGCATGCTTTGGGACAGAGATGTTAGCCAGGAGAAACCAATCAGATAGCAGCTAGCGAGCTGCGATGATCCAGGTGAAGAGGTTCAGAGCTTGCGGTAGGTATCTGGGAATATGGAGATACGCTCTAGGTTGAATCGCGTTGTGCAGACTGGCAGGAGTTGTCCGGGCTAAAGGTTAGCTGATGACCGCTAGCAGTGGCTAGCTGACTAGTAGCTAGTTAGCTGGCTAGCTTCTGTTGGGGGTTCCGGTTTCTGAAGTAAAGAAATAGCAGATCCATACCACATTGGGTGAGGCAGGTTGCAGGAGAGTATGTTGAAGTTGGGGATAAAAAAATATATAACAAAATATGAGAATAAAAAATATAGAAAAAGATATACACGACAAGACAAAGACAAAAAACGCCTGGCTGCTACGCCATCTTGGAAACTAAGGACTAAGAATGATATGCTACGAATTTCAATTTGTATTATATGTTACAAATTTGCTAAACATATAATATGTTACAAAGTCTAGCTAGGTGGCTAATGTTAGCTAGGCTAGGGGATAAGGTTCGGTTTGAGTTGGATTAAAGGGTTAAGGTTAGGGGAAGAGTTACCCAACATGCTAAGTACAGTTGTTGCAAAGTAGCTAAAACGCTTATGTTGTCCTTGATGAGATTTTAACTCATAACCTTTGGGTTGCTAGACGTTATACGCCCACCCAACCATCCTACTTTCATTTTTGCCTTGAGTAGCCACCTGTTTTATGTAACATTTACATTACATTTACATTACATTTAAGTCATTTAGCAGACGCTCTTATCCAGAGCGACTTACAAATTGGTGCATTCACCTTATGACATCCAGTAGAACAGCCACTTTACAATAGTGCATCTAAATCTTAAAGGGGGGGGGTGAGGAGGATTACTTATCCTATCCTAGGTATTCCTTAAAGAGGTGGGGTTTCAGGTGTCTCCGGAAGGTGGTGATTGACTCCGCTGTCCTGGCGTCGTGAGGGAGTTTGTTCCACCAATTGGGGGGCCAGAGCAGCGAACAGTTTTGACTGGGCTGAGCGGGAACTGTACTTCCTCAGTGGTAGGGAGGCGAGCAGGCCAGAGGTGGATGAACGCAGTGCCCTTGTTTGGGTGTAGGGCCTGATCAGAGCCTGGAGGTACTGAGGTGCCGTTCACCATACCAAATGTAACATATACTAATTTGAGTGTCCCAGATTTACGTTTACTATGTTACGTATAGTCTATGAGACTAGTGTTACGGTTTTCTTCCTTCGAAGGAGAGACGGACCAAAATGCAGCGTGGTAAATTCCATACATGTTTATTGAACGACAAAAACATGAACAATACAAAACAACAAACGGAACGTGAAAACCTATACAGCCTATTTGGTGACTACAAACACAGAGACAGGAACAGTCACCCAAGAAACACTCAAAGAATATGGCTGCCTAAATATGGTTCCCAATCAGAGACAACGATAATCACCTGACTCTGATTGAGAACCGCTTCAGGCAGCCATAGACTATGCTAGACAGCCCACAAAACCCCAAGACAAAAACGCACCACAAAAACCCATGTCACACCCTGGCCTGACCAAATAAATGAAGACAAACATACTATACTTCGACGAGGGCGTGATAGAACCCCCCCCCCTAAGGTGCGGACTCCCGGATGCACATCAAAACAATAGGGAGGGTCCGGGTGGGCGTCTGCCCATGGTGGCGGCTCCGGCTCGGGACGTGGACCCCACTCCATTAATGTCTTAGTTCCTCCCCCTCGCGTCCTAGGATAGTCCACCCTCGCCGCCGACCATGGCCTAGTAGTCCTCACCCAGAACCCCACTGGTCTGAGGGGCAGCTCGGCACTGAGGGGCAGCTCGGCACTGAGGGGCAGCTCGGCACTGAGGGGCAGCTCGGCACTGAGGGGCAGCTCGGCACTGAGGGGCAGCTCGGCACTGAGGGGCAGCTCGGCACTGAGGGGCAGCTCGGCACTGAGGGGAAGCTCTGCACTGAGAGGAAGCCCGGCACTGAGAGGAAGCTCAGGCAGGTAATTGGATCCGGCAAATCCTGGCTGGCTAACGGATCTGGAAGAGTCTGGCTGACTGGCGGATCTGGAAGAGTCTGGCTGACTGGCGGATCTGGAAGAGTCTGGCTGACTGGCGGATCTGGAAGAGTCTGGCTGACTGGCGGATCTGGAAGAGTCTGGCTGACTGGCGGATCTGGAAGAGTCTGGCTGATTGCCGGATCTGGAAGAGTCTGGCTGACTGGTGGATCTAGCTGCTCTGGCTGCTCCATGCAGACTGGCAGCTCTGGCTGCTCCATGCAGATTGGCAGCTCTGGCTGCTCTATGCAGACTGGCAGCTCCATGCAGACTGACAGCTCTGGCTGCTCCATGCAGATTGGCAGCTCTGGCTGCTCTATGCAGACTGGCAGCTCCATGCAGACTGGCAGCTCTGGCAGCTCTATGCAGACTGGCAGCTCTATGCAGACTGGCAGCTCTGGCTGCTCCATGCAAACTGGCAGCTCTGGCTGCTCCATGCAGACTGGCAGCTCTGGCTGCTCCATGAAGACTGACAGCTCCATGCAGAATGGCAGCTCTGGCTGCTCCATGCATGGCAGCTCTGGCTGCTCCATGCAGACTGGCAGCTCTGGCTGCTCCATGCAGACTGACAGCTCTGGCTGCTCCATGCAGACTGACAGCTCAGGCTGCTCCATGCAGGCTGGCAGCTCTGGCTGCGCTGAACAGGCAGGAGGCTTTGGCTGCGCTGAAAAGGCAGGAGACTCCAGCAGCGCTGTAGAGGAGGAAGGTTCTGGCAGCGCTGAACAGGCGGGAGACTCCGGCAGCGCTGTAGAGGAGGAAGGCTCTGGCTGCGCTAAACAGGCGGGAGACTCCAGCAGCGCTGTAGAGGAGGAAGGCTCTGGCTGCGCTGAACAGGCGGGAGACTCTGGCAGCGCTGGAGAGGAGGAAGGCTCTGATAGCGCTAGACAGGCGAGGCGCACTAAAGGCCTGGTGCGTGGTGCTGGCACTGGTGGTACTGGACCAATGACACTCACAGGAAGCCTGGTGCGGGGAACTGCCACCGGAGGACTGGTGTGTGGAGGTGGCACTGGATAGACCGGACCGTGCATGCGCACTGGAGCTCTTGAGCACCGAGCCTGCCCAACCTTACCTGGCTCGATGCCCACTCTAGCCCGGCCAATACGAAGAGCTGGTATGTACCGCACCGGACTATAACACGGTGCCTGCCCGGTCTCTTTAGCCCCCCGGTAAGCACAGGAAGTTTGCGCAGGTCTCCTACCTGGCATAGCCATACTCCCTGTGAGCCTCCCCCCAATACATTTTTGCAGCTGACTCTCGAGGCTTCCATCCGCGTCGCCGTGCTGCCTCTTCATACCAGCGCCTCTCCGCTTTACCGCCTCCAGTTCTTCTTTGGGGCATCGATATTCACCAGGCTGTGCCCTGGGTCCTTTTCCGTCCAATATCTCCTCCCAAGTCCAGAAGTCCTGTGATCGCTGCTCCTCACGATAAACACGGGGAGTTGGCTCAGGTCTGAACCCTGACTCTGCCACACTCTCCCTGAGCCACCCCCCCCCCCCCCCCCAAGAAATGTTTGGGGCTGACTTTCGGGCTTCCTTGCCAACCCTGTTCCCTCGTATTGTCGGCTCCTCTTTCCGGCTGCCTCTGTTCTCCTAAGTGCCTCCACCTGTTCCCATGGGAGGCGATCTCTTCCAGCCAGTATCTCCTCCCAAGTGTAACAACCCTTGCCATCCAAAACGTCTTCCCATGTCCATTCCTCCTTTCGCTGCTGTTGCTGTCGCTACCTGTCACCACGCCGCTTGGTCCTCTTGTGGGGGGTGATTCTGTTACGGTTTTCTTCCGTCGAAGGAGAGTCGGACCAAAATGCAGCGTGGTAAATTCCATACATGTTTATTGAACGACAAAAACATGAACAATACAAAAACGACAAATGGAACGTGAAAACCTATACAGCCTATTTGATGACTACAAACACAGAGACAGGAACAATCACCCAAGAAACACTTAAAGAATATGGCTGCCTAAATATGGTTCCCAATCAGAGACAACGATAATCACCTGATTGAGAACCGCCTCAGGCAGCCATAAACTATGCTAGACACCCCACAAAACCCCAAGACAAAAACGCACCACAAAAACCCATGTCACACCCTGGCCTGACCAAATAAATGAAGACAAACATTCTATACTTCGACCAGGGCATGACAACTAGGCTGGATATGAGAGCGCTGGTTATCTCCAAAAGTGGTTATAGCTTTGACAGCATGCTGACCGTGAATTCAGAGCCATTCAGTGGCTAGCCACACTACAAACATAATTTTACCAGGTCCCCATGAAGCCATTGTAATGACAGTCCACCAAAACATACCCAAAAGTTTCCTGATTAGCAAGGGGTAGTCTGTGTTTAATTTCATTGTGTATTAGAAACACTGTTTGAGATCATTGGGGGGAGATTTCACCAGTGGTTGAGTTTCGAAATGGGCTTCCAGGGAAAATGTTGTCTGAGGTTGCAACACTAACCAATGGGGGCGAGGCTTAGTGTAAGGTCAATTATCCTTTTTTGGAAGGAAAACTATTTCACTCATATTGTAATTAGGTCATCATTACAATGGCTTTATAGACATCTGTAAACACTGGACAGTGGTTTTTAAGGGCCAGTCTCTCTCCTTTCGTCCAAAAATAGACTTTAATAAGGGTCCTGAGTAGGTGTTAACTGGGGAGCATTATAAAGGAACCTATCATCAGAATAAATTGTTAGGAACCTACAGTCCACATCTGGATAAGAGCGTCTGCTAAATGACTTAAATGTAAATGTAAATATATGTATGCACACATGACTGTAAGTCGCTTTGGATAAAAGCGTCTGCTAAATGGCATATATTATTATATTATATATATACATTTATGTATTTATACTCCAGCATTTTGGATTTGAGATCACTGTTTCATATTAGGTGACAGTACAGTATGTCACCTTTTATTTGTGGGGATTTTCATACATATCTGTTTTACAGTTTAGAAATGAAAGCTCTTTATGTATCTAGTTTGACGAAATCATAAATATTTGGACAAATTCACTTATGGTGTATTAAAGTAGTCCAAACCTTAGTATTTGGCCCCATATTCCTTGCACACAATGACTACATAAAGATTGTGACTCTACAAACTTGTTGGATGCATTTGCAGTTTGTTTTGGTTGTTTTTTGGATTATGTTTGGCCCTTTTTAGTCAGCTGTTTGCAGACAGTCATGTTCTTCTGATAAAATTCATTTATATTTACAATTTTGACACTATTGTATAGTTTTGATAAATGCATTGCTTTTAGAAGGCAACTAGATTTTGAAAATGCATTTACTGTTTTGCAGAAGGCCACAGAGTTTAGGGTTTTGTGTGCACTGTTTTGAAAATGACAACATTGTTCCAAAAAATGTATGAATGATTGAGAAAAACTGTAACTGAACTCTTCCATGATAAGAAAAAAGTTTTAACAAGAGAAAAACATGAATCCCTAAAATGGGGGTCTATTAGGCCACATGTCATTGGGTTATTGGGTCACAGGAGCATCATGCCCATTGGCAATAGTTTTAGTTGCATCTCAAAGACAATACTAAAACACTTCAGTAAAAAATATAAAAGTTAACATATGTGGTTCGGCCCGTTGATTCTTATTGGAGCTGACATTTTCAAAGAGCCAAATCGAAAGCTGCTCATATGTTAACGAGGCACGAGAAAAGAAGTGGGGAACAGGTGTGATTTGCATGTTGGTTTAAATGTGAGTCCATCTACAGATTAAAACAGTTAGCTGACTAATTCTCTGCACATGAACTGCTGGATGGATCCCGTAAATCTGAACTAACTCTCTCAGCTAAACATATGCATCTTCCCCTCAGGGGGTTGTCCCCAGTGAAAGATGGTTTCTGAATAGGTCTCTGTAGAACCAGACACAGACCCTTTGAAGACACTCAAAGTGCACCATGCCTCTGAGTCTGCCTAAGTCCCTGAGAAGAGGTTACAGACATGGGTGGGGGGCTGGCCTGGACGAGGTTGGGGTAAAGGCCTATATCAGATTTGGTTCACGGTTAGTTATTTGTCCAAATATAAAATCAATCTGTTTTTATGTCACTATTCAACACAAAGTGGCTACAGTGCAGATGAGACGTGACTGTCATGTTATCACCTACAGTATCTATCACCTTTTGAGCTCATTTAATACCCAGCAGCTGTGAGTTGATACTACTCATTTATAGATGTTAGATATGTTCAATCTGGTATCATGTTCAATCTGGTATCATGTTCAATCTGGTATCATGTTCAATCTGGTATCATGTTCAATATGGTATCATGTTCAATCTGGTATCATGTTCAATCTGGTATCATGTTACATTTACATTTACATTTAAGTCATTTAGCAGACGCTCTTATCCAGAGCGACTTACAAATTGGTGCATTCACCTTATGACATCCAGTGGAACAACCACTTTACAATAGTGCATCTAAATATTTTAAGGGGGGGGGGTGAGAAGGATTACTTTATCCTATCCTAGGTATTCCTTAAAGAGGTGGGGTTTCAGGTGTCTCCGGAAGGTGGTGATTGACTCCGCTGTCCTGGCGTCATGAGGGAGTTTGTTCCACCATTGGGGAGCCAGAGCAGCGAACAGTTTTGACTGAGCTGAGCGGGAACTGTACTTCCTCAGTGGTAGGGAGGCGAGCAGGCCAGAGGTGGATGAACGCAGTGCCCTTATTTGGGTGTAGGGCCTGATCAGAGCCTGGAGGTACTGAGGTGCCGTTCCCCTCACAGCTCCGTAGGCAAGCACCATGGTCTTGTAGCGGATGCGAGCTTCAACTGGAAGCCAGTGGAGAGAGCGGAGGAGCGGGGTGACGTGAGAGAACTTGGGAAGGTTGAACACTAGACGGGCTGCGGCGTTCTGGATGAGTTGTAGGGGTTTAATGGCACAGGCAGGGAGCCCAGCCAACAGCGAGTTGCAGTAATCCAGACGGGAGATGACAAGTGCCTGGATTAGGACCTGCGCCGCTTCCTGTGTGAGGCAGGGTCGTACTCTGCGGATGTTGTAGAGCATGAACCTACAGGAACGGGCCACCGCCTTGATGTTAGTTGAGAACGACAGTTTGTTGTCCAGGATCACGCCAAGGTTCTTAGCGCTCTGGGAGGAGGACACAATGGAGTTGTCAACCGTGATGGCGAGATCATGGAACGGGCAGTCCTTCCCCGGGAGGAAGAGCAGCTCCGTCTTGCCGAAGTTCAGCTTGAGATGGTGATCCGTCATCCACACTGATATGTCTGCCAGACATGCAGAGATGCGATTCGCCACCTGGTCATCAGAAGGGGGAAAGGAGAAGATTAATTGTGTGTCGTCTGCATAGCAATGATAGGAGAGACCATGTGAGGTTATGACAGAGCCAAGTGACTTGGTGTATAGCGAGAATAGGAGAGGGCCTAGAACAGAGCCCTGGGGGACACCAGTGGTGAGAGCGCGTGGTGAGGAGACAGATTCTCGCCACGCCACCTGGTAGGAGCGACCTGTCAGGTAGGACGCAATCCAAGCGTGGGCCGCGCCGGAGATGCCCAACTCGGAGAGGGTGGAGAGGAGGATCTGATGGTTCACAGTATCGAAGGCAGCCGATAGGTCTAGAAGGATGAGAGCAGAGGAGAGAGAGTTAGCTTTAGCGGTGCGGAGCGCCTCCGTGATACAGAGAAGAGCAGTCTCAGTTGAATGACTAGTCTTGAAACCTGACTGATTTGGATCAAGAAGGTCATTCTGAGAGAGATAGCGGGAGAGCTGACCAAGGACGGCACGTTCAAGAGTTTTGGAGAGAAAAGAAAGAAGGGATACTGGTCTGTAGTTGTTGACATCGGAGGGATCGAGTGTAGGTTTTTTCAGAAGGGGTGCAACTCTCGCTCTCTTGAAGACGGAAGGGACGTAGCCAGCGGTCAGGGATAAGTTGATGAGCGAGGTGAGGTAAGGGAGAAGGTCTCCGGAAATGGTCTGGAGAAGAGAGGAGGGGATAGGGTCGAGCGGGCAGGTTGTTGGGCGGCCGGCCGTCACAAGACGCGAGATTTCATCTGGAGAGAGAGGGGAGAAAGAGGTCAGAGCACAGGGTAGGGCAGTGTGAGCAGAACCAGCGGTGTTGTTTGACTTAGCAAACGAGGATCGGATGTCGTCGATCTTCTTTTCAAAATGGTTGACGAAGTCATCTGCAGATGTTCAATCTGGTATCATGTTCAATCTGGTATCATGTTCAATCTGGTATCATGTTCAATCTGGTATCATGTTCAATCTGTATTTCAACTTCACAAGTGAACCACAACCATGCATTGTGCCAAATCAATGTTTTATTATGGGGTCACTTATAATCATAATTAGCAATCTTATGAGACTTCTTCAACTTCCTCTCTAGATGAAATTCCACTTTGTCTCTTCATATAGATTATGTCAAACTGAAGTCTAGGGATTTACCCACCTGGGATTATTTTGATTGTTCTGGGTAGTTCCACCAATTAGGTACATTTTGAGTAGTGTAAAAACTTTTGATTCACCTAATTGTAATATTCTGTCACAGAGCAGATGTTCAACTTAATAAAAACATGTTTTCCCATCTCAAGAGGTTAAATTAAAAAAATACTATTGTAAGTCTCTATTAAATGCCAAATATAGTAACAGCATTGATCGTAACAGGGTTGATCGTAACAGGGTTGATCGTAACAGGGTTGATCGTAACAGGGTTGATCGTAACAGGGCTTTCATCTTAAATAAGCCAGACATTCTCTTGTGAAGCTTGTTTTGTGCAACAGGAAGTGGTAATTCACTAAACAATTCAAATTGTTAAAACATTTCTAGCCTGGCTATCTATGGGTAACAGGGTTGTCGTGGTACTGTATGCTCGACCCACTAAGGTTTCCGCCACAAACACCAGAAAATGGCCAAAAAGAGTAGGACCAGCTCACCTGCTTTTACACCAGGATTTGACTATTAGATGTTCAATGTTTCTTTTGATTTTTTATTTATTTAAATTAATACTTTAACCATATTAAAACAAAATAACTAGGGCTTTACAATGATGGTGAAAACGTGGAGAAATGTTAAGGTTAATTGTTTTATCAAAATGCAGAATTTTGGTACTTCAGCAAATTTGTATTTATATTAAAAAGCAGATTTATAGCATTTTCCATGTGGTCTATATTAAAGGGCACTTCATTTAATATAACAGGCTTTAAAACGTTACATATTTGGAGCATGATTACTATTTAAAATATCAAAGGGATGCAAAAGGAAGTGCATTTATTTCCCAGTTTAAGTGTCTCATCTGGGGAGTTTACAAACATGACATGAGAGCATTATCTGATAACCATTGCATATGATTTACACAAGTATGTTACATCAAATAATTCATTATTCTGTTTGGTTCCAGAGTGAATTACTTTTCAATAATATTTTTTTATGTGGAATTCAAGACATTCTGTCTAGACAGTAAAAGAGCATCACAACCCAACTGATAAACCCTTTGAAGGAAGAAACTAAACAAATGCTTCTGAGAGATTTTCCTTGTGTAGACATATCATACTTGACCAAGTTGGTGATGCTGCCATCGTGTGGCTCGTTCTGTCAATCCCATCTAGAATACCTTTTTTATTTAACCTTTATGCAAGTCAGTTAAGAACAAATTCTTATTTACAATGACGGCCTACCAAAAGGCAACAGGCCTCCTGTGGGGAAGGGGCCTGGGATTAAGAATAAAAATATGGGAGAAAACACACATCACGACAAGAGAGACACCACAACACGACATAAAGAGAGACCTAGGACAACAGCATAGCATGGCAGAAACACATGACAATACAACATGGTAAAAACACCGCATGACAACATGGTTGCAGCACAACATAGTAGCAGCATAAAACATGGTACAAACATTATTGGGCACAGACAATAGCACAATGGCAAGAAGGTAGAGACAACAATACATCACACGAAGCAGCCACAACTGTCAGTAAGAGTGTAAGAGTGTCCATGACTGAGTATTTTAATTTTATTTATTTAACGTGGCAAGTCAGTTAAGAACAAATTCTCATTTACAATGACATCCTACCCTGGCAAAACCAGGACAACGATGGGCCAATTGTGTTCCTCCCAATGGGACTCCAAATCACAGCCGGTTGTAATTCAGCCTAGAATTAAACCAGGGTCTGTAGTGATGCCTCCAGAACTAAGATGCAGTGCCTTAGACCACTGTGCCACTTGGGAGCCCTAAATTGAATGCAGAGATGGAGATAAAACTGTCCAGTTTGAGTGTTTTTCGCAGCTCGTTCCAGTCGCTAGATATAGCGAAGTGAAAAAAGGAGCGACCCAGGGATATGTGTGCTATGGGGACCTTTAACAGAATGTGACTGGCAGAACGGGTGTTGTAGGTGGAGGAAGAGGGCTGCAGTAGGTATCTCAGATAGGGGGAGTGAGGCCTAAGAGGGTTTTATAAATAAGCATCAACCAGTGGGTCTTGTGACGGGTACAGTATACAGAGATGACCAGTTTACAGGAGTATAGAGTGTAGTGATGAGCATTGGTGGCATATCTGATGCCGAATGGGAAAGAACATCTAGCCACTCGAGAGCACCCTTACCGCCGATCTACAGTGGTGAGAACAAGTATTTGATACACTGCCAATTTTGCAGGTTTTCCTACTTACAAAGCATGTAGAGGTCTATCATTTTTATAATAGGTACACTTCAACTGTGAGATACGGAATTTAAAACCAAAATCCAGAAAATCACATTGTATGATTTTTAAGTAATTCATTTGCAAACAGTATTATTTTTGGTTATTGTTCAGAGTCACATTTAAAAAGGTGGCAGAATAATACATCAAATCAAATTTTGTTAGTCAAATGTGCCGGTGTAGACCTTACAGTGAAATTCTTACTTACGAGCCCTTAACCAACAATGCAGTATTAAAAACAGATAATTATAAGAAATAAAAGTAACAAGTAATTAAAGAGCAGCAGTAAAATAACAGTAGCGAGACTATTAGGGAGTACCAGTACAGAGTTCATGTGCGAGGGCACCAGTTAGTTGAGGTAATATGTACATGTAGGTAGAGTTATTAAAGTGACTATGCATAGATGATAACAACAGAGTGTAGCAGCGGTGTAACGGGGGGGGGTGCAAGTAGTCTGGGTAGCCATTTGATTAGGTGTTCAGGAGGCTTATGGCTTGAGGGTAGAAGCTGTTTAGAAGCCTCTTGGATCTAGACTTGGCACTCCGGTACTGCTTGCTGTGTGATAGCAGAGAGAACAGTCTATGACTAGGGTGGCTGGAGTCTTTGACAATTTTTAGGGCCTTCCTCTGACACCGCCTGGTATAGAGGTCCTGGATGGCAGGATGCTTGGCCCCAGTGATGTACTGGGCCGTTTGCACTACCCTCTGTAGTGCCTTGTGGTCGAAGTCCGAGCAGTTGCCATACCAGGCAGTGATGCAACCAGGATGCTCTTGATGGTGCAGCTGTAGAACCTTTTGAGGATCTGAGGACCCATGCCAAATATTTTCAGTCTCCTGAGGGGGAATATATTACATACAATTGAAGTCGAAAGTGTACATAGACCTTAGCTAACTACATTTAAACTCAGTTCTTCACAATTCCTGACATTTAATCCTAGTAAAAATTCCCTGTCTTAGGTTAGTGAGGATCACCACTTTATTTTAATTAAAGTGAAATGTCTGAATAATAGTAGAGACCTAGACAGGATGACCACAACAGTGAATCAACCCACTCAGGTGACGCACCCCCCCCCCCCCCCCCCCAGGGACGGCATGAGAGAGCCCCAGTAAAGCCAGTGACTCAGCCCCTGTGATAGGGTTAGAGGCAGAGAATCCCAGTGGAAAGAGGGGAACCGGCCAGGCAGAGACAGCAAGGGCGGTTCGTTGCTCCAGAGCCTTTCCGTTCACCTTCCCACTCCTGGGCCAGACTACACTCAATCATATGACCCACTGAAGAGATGAGTCTTCAGTAAAGACTTAAAGGTTGAGACCGAGTTTGCGTCTCTGACATGGGTAGGCAGACCGTTCCATAAAAATGGAGCTCTATAGGAGTAAGCCCTGCCTCCAGCTGTTTGCTTAGAAATTCTAGGGACAATTAGGAGGCCTGTGTCTTGTGACCGTAGCGTAATACGGAGCTGCTCTTCCTCCCGGGGAAGGACTGCCCGTTCCATGATCTCGCCATCACGGTTGACAACTCCATTGTGTCCTCCTCCCAGAGCGCTAAGAACCTTGGTGTGATCCTGGACAACACGCTGTCGTTCTCAAACAACATCAAGGCGGTGGCCCGTTCCTGTAGGTTCATGCTCTACAACATCCGCAGAGTACGACCCTGCCTCACACAGGAAGCGGCGCAGGTCCTAATCCAGGCACTTGTCATCTCCCGTCTGGATTACTGCAACTCGCTGTTGGCTGGGCTCCCTGCCTGTGCCATTAAACCCCTTCAACTCATCCAGAACGCCGCAGCCCGTCTGGTGTTCAACCTTCCCAAGTTCTCTCACGTCACCCCGCTCCTCCGTTCTCTCCACTGGCTTCCAGTTGAAGCTCGCATCCGCTACAAGACCATGGTGCTTGCCTACGGAGCTGTGAGGGGAACGGCACCTCAGTACCTCCAGGCTCTGATCAGGCCCTACACCCAAACAAGGGCACTGCGTTCATCCACCTCTGGCCTGCTCGCCTCCCTACCACTGAGGAAGTACAGCTCCCGCTCAGCCCAGTCAAAACTGTTCGCTGCTCTGGCCCCCCAATGGTGGAACAAACTCCCTCACGACGCCAGGACAGCGGAGTCAATCACCACCTTCCGGAGACACCTGAAACCCCACCTCTTTAAGGAATACCTAGGATAGGATAAGTATTCCCCCCTTTAAGATTTAGATGCACTATCGTAAAGTGACTGTTCCACTGGATGTCATAAGGTGAATGCACCAATTTGTAAGTCGCTCTGGATAAGAGCGTCTGCTAAATGACTTAAATGTAAATGTAAAATGTATGTGTAGGTATGTACGGCAGGACCAAATCAGAGAGATAGGTAGGAGCAAGCCCATGTAATGCTTTGTAGGTTAGCAGTAAAACCTTGAAATCAGCCCTTGCTTTGACAGGAAGCCAGTGTAGAGAGGATAGCACTGGAGTAATATGATCAAATTTTTTGGTTCTAGTCAGGATTCTAGCAGCCGTATTTAGCACTAACTGAAGTTTATTTAGTGCTTTATCCGGGTAGCCGGAAAGTAGAGCATTGCAGTAGTCTAAAACCTAGAAGTGACAAGAGCATGGATTAATTTTTCTGCATAATTTTTGGACAGAAAATTTCTGATTTTTGCAATATTACGTAGATGGAAAAAAGCTGTCCTCGAAATGGTCTTGATATGTTCTTCAAAAGAGAGATCAGGGTCCAGAGTAACGCCGAGGTCCTTCACAGTTTTATTTGAGACGACTGTACAATCATTAAGATTAATTGTCAGATTCAACAGAAGATCTCTTTGTTTCTTGGGACCTAGAACAAGCATCTCTGTTTTGTCCGAGTTTAATAGTAGAAAGTTTGCAGCAATCCACTTCCTTATGTCTGAAACACATGCTTCTAGCAAGGGCAATTTTGGGGCTTCACCATGTTTCATTGAAATGTACAGCTGTGTGTCATTCGCATAGCAGTGAAAGTTAACATTATGTTTTCGAATAACATCCCCAAGAGGTAAAATATATAGTGAAAACAATAGTGGTCCTAAAACGGAACGTTGAGGAACACCGAAATTTACCGTTGATTTGTCAGAGGACAAACCATTCACAGAGACAAACTGATATCTTTCTGACAGATAAGATCTAAACCAGGCCAGAACATGTCCGTGTAGACCAATTTGGGTTTCCAATCTCTCCAAAAGAATGTGGTGATTGATGGTATCAAAAGCAGCACTAAGATCTAGGAGCACGAGGACAGATGCAGAGCCTCGGTCCGATGCCATTAAAATGTCATTTACCAACTTCACAAGTGCCTTCTCAGTGCTATGATGGTGTCTAAAACCAGACTGAAGCATTTCATATACATTGTTTGTCTTCAGGAAGGCAGTGAGTTGCTGCGCAACAGCCTTCTCTAAAATTTTTGAGAGGAATGGGAGATTCGATATAGGCCGATAGTTTTTTATATTTTCTGGGTCAAGGTTTGGCTTTTTCCAGAGAGGCTTTATTACTGCCACTTTTAGTGAGTTTGGTACACATCCAGTGGATAGAGAGCCGTTTATTATGTTCAACATAGGAGGGCCAAGCACAGGAAGCAGCTCTTTCAGTAGTTTAGTTGGAATAGGGTCCAGTATGCAGCTTGAAGGTTTAGAGGCCATGATTATTTTCATCATTGTGTCAAGAGATATAGTACTAAAACACTTGAGCGTCTCTCTTGATCCTAGGTCCTGGCAGGGTTGTGCAGACTCAGGACAACTGAGGTTTGGAGGAATACGCAGGTTTAAAGAGGAGTCCGTCATTTGCTTTCTAATAATCATAATCTTTTCCTCAAAGAAGTTCATGAATTTATCACTGCTAAAGTGAAAGTCATCCTCTCTTGGGGAATGCTGCTTTTTAGTTAGCTTTGCTACAGTATCAAAAAGGTGTCAGGATTTGGCCAGGGTTGTTCCGGTTTTTGGTCACTAGATGCCCCCATTGTGCCTTTTGACCTTTTGTTTTCCCTTGATCCCCATTATTATTTGCACCTGTGCCTCGTTTCCCATGATTTTATTTAAACCCTTTGTTTTCCTCAGTTCTGTGCTCTGTGTTTGTATGTTAGCACCCAGCCCTAGTACTCTGTGTACTCTTGTTGATCCCGGTGGACTCTCTTGAGGAATTCTGTTTTTTGTTCTTGTTTTTTTTTTTTTTTGTTTTTTTGAGTATCTTTTGAGGCTTTTTGTGCTATACATTCCACCTTGTGGATTTACCTTTTTGTCTTGGAGGATTACCTTTGTTCTTATGGAATTCCTTTTGAGGTTGTGGAGTTACATGTTTTCCTGAAGAACTTCACTTTTTACTTCATTAAATACACCGTCTCAAGTACTGCTGTGTCTGCCTCATCTTCTGGGTTCTGCCGACTATTTGTGGCTCAGTTGGTTAAGTCACTGTTTCTCACTCCGGAGACCCGGGTTCGTAACCGGGTCCTGACAAAAGGAATTTCGGATTGTTCTTATTTTCCTCAATTAAGTTAGAAAAATAGGATGATCGAGCAGCAGTAAGGGCTCTTCGGTACTGTCTTTCCAAGCTAGTCGGAAGACTTCCAGTTTGGTGTGGCGCCATTTCCGTTCCAATTTTCTGGAAGCTTGCTTGAGAGCTCGGGTATTTTCTGTGTACCAGGGAGCTAGTTTCTTATGAGAAATGTTTTTAGTTTTTAGGGGTGCAACTGCATCTAGGGTATTGCGCAAGGTTAAATTGAGATCCTCAGTTAGGTGGTTAACTGATTTTTGTCCTCTGGCGTCCTTGGGTAGGCAGAGGGAGTCTGGAAGGGCATCAAGGAATCTTTGTGTTGTCTGTGAATTTATAGCATGACTTTTGATGCTCCTTGTTTGGGGTCTGAGCAGATTATTTGTTGCAATTGCAAACGTAATAAAATGGTGGTCCGATAGTCCAGGATTATGAGGAAAAACATTAAGATCCACAACATTTATTCCATGGGACAACTAGGTCCAGCGTATGACTGTGACAGTGAGTGGGTCCAGGATATGCATGTAATTGGTACCATTGAGAAAAAAAAAACACTTTGAAGTTTGTAGAAATGTTAAAATAATGTAGGAGAACATAACACAATAGATATGGTAGGAGAAAATCCAAAGACAAACTAACCAGATTTTTTTGTTGAGAGAGATCATCCTTTT
Organism: Oncorhynchus gorbuscha; assembly: GCF_021184085.1. NCBI lineage: Eukaryota > Metazoa > Chordata > Actinopteri > Salmoniformes > Salmonidae > Oncorhynchus > Oncorhynchus gorbuscha. The sequence continues at coordinate 100,176,149 of NC_060178.1, forward strand.
AGAAAGGCAAGTAAAAGTAAATAGCTCCCTGGATGCAATTCCCATGGCTTCCACAGGGTGTCAATAGTCTGAAGGTTTCAGGCTTGTAACTGTAACTTCAAAAACTAATAAGAAATATCAGTTTTAGCAGAAGGACACAGTCTTGGAAACTCGTGTTTGCGCGAGCCCTGAAGAAATTAAGCACCTGCGAAAATCGGTTTCCTATTGAACATACTTCTTTCCGTAAGAAATATTATAGTTTGATTGCATTTTAGAGTATCAGAGGAGTTAATAGAAACGTACTTCGACTTGTTTTAACAAAGTTTAGGGGTAGGTTTTCAGATTCCTTTCTCTGCATGTTGAACGAGTGGATTACTCAAATCGATGGCGCCAGCTAAAAATACTTTTTGGGATATAAAGAAGGATTTTATCTAACAAAACGACACTACATGTTATACCTGGGACCCTTTGGATGACAAATCAGAGGAATTTTTTTTTTTAGATTTTCAAAAGTGAATATTTAATCGTTATTTGTGAATGTATGAAACCTGTGCCGGTTGAAAAATATTTTGATATGGGGCACCGTCCCCATACAATCGCATGGCATGTTTTTGCTGTAATAGCTACTGTAAATCGGACAGTACAGTTAGATGAACAAGAATTAAAATTTTCAGCTGATAAATGTTTAAAATCCATATTATTTATAATTATTTATTTGAATTGCGTGCCCTCCAGTTTCACCGGAAGTTGTCCCGCTAACTGGACCGCTAGCCCTAAGATGTTTTAACTGAGATTGCATCATCATCAAATTGGAGTGGGTCTAGGCTTTCGAGGATGATGGTGTTGATGTGAGTCATGACCAGCCTTTCATAGCACTTCATAGCTACAGACATGAGTGCTACGGGTCGGTAGTCTTTTAGGCAGGTTACCATAGTGTTCTTGAACACAAGCACTATGGTAGTCTGCTTAAAACATGTTGGTATTACAGACTCGGGCAGGGAGAGGTTGAAAATGTCAGTGAAGACACTTGCCAGTTGGTCAGCGCATGCTCGCAGTACACCTCCTGGTAATCCGTCTGGCCCTGTGAATGTTGACCTGTTTAAAGGTCTTACTCATATCGGCTGTGGAGAGCGTGATCACACAGTCTTCCGTAACAGCTGGTGCTGTCATGTATGTTTCAGTGTTATTTGCCTCAAAGCGAGCATAGAAATAGTTTAGCTCGTCTGGTAGGCTCGTGTCACTGGGTAGCTCTCGGGTGTGCTTCCCATTGCGGTCTGTAATGGTTTGCAAGCCCTGCCACATCTGACGAGCGCCAGAGCCGGTGTAGTACAATTCGATCTCAGTCCTGAATTGACGCTTTGCCTGATTGATGTTTCGTCGGAGGGCATAGCGGGATTTATTGTAAGCTTCCGGGTTAGAGTCCCTCTCATCGATTTTATTCTCCAAAGATTGCACGTTTGTTAGCGGAATGGAAGGAAGTGGGGGTTTATTCGATCGCCTATGAATTCTCAGAAGGCAGGCCGCCCTCTGGTCCCTTTTTCTCTGCCTCCCCTTCACGCAAATTAGGGGGATCTGGGCCTGTTCCAGAGAAAGCAGGATATCATTTGCTTCGGGCTCATCACTCGTTAAAGGAAAAAAAGGATTCTGCCAGTCCGTGGTGAGTAATCGCAGTCCTGATGTCCAGAAGTTGTTTCTGTCATAAGAGACGGTAGTGGCAACATTATATACAAAATAAGTTAAAAAATAAGTCATAAACAACGCAAATCAACAAACACAATCGGTTGGGGACACGTAAAACATCTGCCTTCAACTCCAGCGCCATTTTTAACCAGTCATGCTATACTGTTAAGAGGCTGTGTTTACACGGGCAACTCATTCCTGATCTTTTATTCTCATCTTTGGTCTTTTGACCAATCAGAGGCTACATTTACACAGGTAGCTCAATTCTGATATTTTTTTCACATTCAGCAGACACTTTTATTGAGAGAAACTTACAGTAGTGAGTACATACCATTTGTGTGTGTGTAATGTGAGATCATTAACTCTAAACACTAAACAGTCATCAGAGTTCAGATGATCTCGCACCAGATGTCTTTGTCTGCCTGATGAAGCTCTTGTCAGGGCATGCTGAATAGAAAACAGTTCTCACTGTCTCAAAAAATGTGTCAGTCACACTAATAAGAACTCCCAAGGTGTGGCGTACTGGGTGTGTATTCAATGATCATCCATTACTCGTGTGTGTTTACACAAAGGTCAGATGGACTCGTGTTATTCCCCCATGGGATACCAACCCACAACCCTGGCTTTGCAAGTGCCATGCTCTGGCATGCTCTACCAACTGAGCCACACGGGACACAGCACAATTCTGATATTTTTTTCACATTTTTGATCAGATCTGAAAAAGATTGAATGTGAAAATAACTGATAATTGGCTATCTACCCTCCACTGTATAAAGTATAACTGTGTTTTTCTAGAGAGGAGAGTCCCCTCTCCACGGACAAATGTTGCTTTAACTGTCTTTGTATTATCCAAATGTCCTTTCCTCATGGAATGCTCTCTAGCTACACTTTATAACAGTATATGGTCACCCCTTGAAATTAGTGGATTCAGCCATTTTAGTCACACCCGTTGCTGACAGACGTATAAAATCAAGCACACAGCCATGCAATCTCCATAGACAAACATTTGCAATAGAATGGCTTTACTGAAGAGCTCCGTGACTTTTAACGTGACATCGGCATAGGATGCCACTTTTCCAATAAGTCAGTTCGTCAAATTTTTCACCTACTAGAGCTGCCCCGGTCAATTGTAAGTGCTGTTATTGTGAAGTGGCAACATTTAGTAGCAACAACCGCTAAGCCGTGAAGTGGTAGGCCACATAAGCTAACAAAACGGGACCTGAGTGATGAAACGCGTAGCGTGTAAAAATGCAACACTCACAAACAAATTCCAAACTGCCTCTGGAAGCAACGTCAGCACAAGAACTGTTCGTCGGGAGCTACATGACATGGGTTTCCATGGCCGAGCAGCCGCACACCTACAGTAAGATCACCATGCGTAATGCTAAGCGCCGGCTGGATTGGTGTAAAGCTGGACACAATTGGATTCTGGAGCAGTGGAAAGGCGATCTCTGGAGTGATGAATTAGGCTTCACCATCTGGCTATCCGATGTACAAATCTGGGTTTGGCGGATGCCAGGAGAATGCTATCTGCCCCAATGCATAGTGCCAACTGTAAAGTTTGGTGGAAGAGGAATAATGGTCTGGGCTGTTTTTCATGGTTCGTGCTAGGCCCATTAGTTCCAGTGAAGGGAATCTTAACGCTACAGCATACAATGACATTCTAGATGATTCTGTGGTTCCAACTTTGTGGCAACAGTTTGGGGAAGGCTCTTTCCTGTTTCAGCATGACAATGCCCCTGTGCACAAAGCTAGGTCCATTCAGAAATGGTTTGACGAGATCGGTGTGGAAGAACTTGACTGGCCTGCACAGAGCCCTGGCCTCAACCCCATCGAACACCTTTGGGATAAATTGAAATGCTGACTGTGAGTCAGGCCTAATCGCCCAACATCAGTGCCCAACCTAACTAATGCTCTTATGGCTGAATGGAAACAAGTCCACGCAGCAATGTTCCAATATCAATTCCCAGAAGAGTGGAGGATGTTATAGCAGTAAAGGGAGGACTAACTCCATATTCATGCCAATGGTTTTGGAATGAAATGTTCAACGAGCAGGTGTCCATAGACTTTTGTTTATGTAATACAGCTTGCTATTGTGTATCAAATGCTTTCTCCTTTGTCCTCAATGGGATTCTCACAGCAGAGGCAAGATAATTATTTTGACCACACGGTCAATCTATGATAGGACCATTACCAATACGTCCAGCTTTATTTTACTGGTTGGCTGATCTCTCCTGAGTTTTTGCGAGACCAAACTGCAGAGGCATCACCATTTGCACTAATCTAAAACATATGGTTGATTCACTGATTAAAAACACCCAATTAGATAAGATGTCCTGTCCTTGGGCCTGTATCAGATGAGCAAGAAGATAACGGATTCAATTGTGTTATCATTGAAGTTGGAATACTGTCCTGTGTTACTGTAAAGTGGTTAAAATATTATATCTCCTATAATATCTCCTAGCTATAGCTAATAGCAACCCGATGAACTCTGTCCTAGTGAATAATATACTGTACAGTCGTGGCCAAATGATTTGATAATGACACAAATATTAATTTTCAAAGTCTGCTGCTTTAGACGTCTTTAGATATTTTTGTCAGATGTTACTATGGAATACTGAAGTATAATTACAAGCATTTCATAAGTGTCAAAGGCTTTTATTGACAATTACATGAAGTTGATGCAAAGAGTCAATATTTGCAGTGTTGATCCTTCTGTTTCAAGAACTCTGCAATCCACCCTGGCATGCTGTCAATTAACTTCTGGGCCACATCCTGACTGATGGCAGCCCATTTTTGCATAATCAATGCTTGGAATTTGTCAGAATTTGTGGGCTTGTGTTTGTCCACCCGCCTCTTGAGGATTGACCACAAGTTCTCAATGGGATTAAGGTCTGGGGAGTTTCCTGGCCATGGACCCAAAATATCGATGTTTTTGTTCCCCGAGCCACTTAGTTATCACTTTTGCTCCATCATACTGAAAAAAGGCATTGTTTGTCACCCAAACTGGTCCTGGATGGTTGGGAGAAGTTGCTCTCGGAGAATGTGTTGGTACCATTCTTTATTCATGGCTGTGTTCTTAGGCAAAATTGTGAGTGAGCCCACTTCCTTGGCCGAGAAGCAACCCCACACATGAATGGTCTCAGGATGCTTTACTGTTTGCATGACACAGAACTGATGATAGAGCTCACCTTGTCTTCTCCGGACAAGCTTTTTTACGGATGTCCCAAATAATCGGAAAGGGAATTCATCAGAGAAAATGACTTTACCCCAGTCCTCAGCAGTCCAATCCCTGTACCTTTTGCAGAATATCAGTCTGTCCCTGGTGTTTTTTTCTGGAGAAAGTGACTTCTTTGCTGCCCTTCTTGACACCAGGCCATCCTCCAAAAGTCTTCAGATGCACTCACACCTGCCTGCTGCCATTCCTGAGCAAGCTCTGTACTGGTGGTGCCCCGATCCCGCAGCTGAATCAACTTTAGGAGACAGTCCTGGAGTTTGCTGGACTTTCTTGGGACCCTGAAGCCTTCTTCACAACAATTGAACCGCTCTCCTTGAAGTTCTTGATGATCCGATAAATGGTGGATATTGGTGCAATCTTACTGGCAGCAATATCCTTGCATGTGAAGCCCTTTTTATGCAAAGCAATGATGACTGCACGTGTTTCCTTGCAGGTAACCATGCTTGACAGAGGAAGAACAATGATTCCAAGCACCACCCTCCTTTTGAAGCTTCTAGTCTGTTATTCAAACTCAATCAGCATGACAGAGTGATCTCTTGTCCTCGTCAACACTCACACCTGTGTTAATGAGAGAATCACTGACATGATGTCAGCTGGTCCTTTTGTGGCAGGGCTGAAATGCAGTGGAAATGTTTTTTAGGGATTCAGTTAATTTGCATAGCAAAGAGGGACTTTGCAATTCATCTGATCACTCTTCATAACATTCTGAAGTATATGCAAATTGCCATCATACAAACTGAGGCAGCAGACATTGTGAAAATTAATATATGTGTCATTCTCAAATCTTTTGGCCACGACTGTACATGCAAAACCAACAGGCTCTCACAGTCTCACAGCAGAATTACATGTTTATCCACGTGTCTCCAAACATCAAATTTCGTGTTCAAACTGGTGTTCAACACTGGGCTCAAACATGCAACCCTCTGATACAAAGTCATGGGATTATGACCCTCCTCTTGCTTGCCGAATGACTATAAAATAGGCTACAAAGTTGGCAATACACTGGCGGGGAAATTGAAATTGAGAGAGCAATATGTAGCCTACCTCCTCCAAAAGGACTAGGCTTATTAGTTTGTAAAAATGTATTGAAATAAGTTTCAAACTATATTGCTGTTCATTGTCTATATAGGCTACATGTTCAAGAGCTAGAGAGAGGGGGAAGAGGCATGTCAATGGAGATGCCAGCGGAGATGCATGAATTGCGCAAGAAGGGAACAGTGAAGACAGAGAGATTTGTGAGTTAGAAGTTAATATATTGATGCATCATTTATATGGCCTATATATTAGGGGAAAGGGGGATACCTAGTCAGTTGTACAACTGAATGCCTTCAACTGAAACATGTCTTCTGCATTTAACATCACCCATCTGAATCAGAGAGGTGCGGGGGCTGCCTTAATAGACATCCACATCTTCGGTGCCAGGGGAACAGATTTTCACCTTGTCAGCTAGAAGATTCAATCTAGCAACCTTTTTGTTACTGGCCCAACACTCTAACCACTAGACTACATATTATAGGCCTGCTAAAGTCAATCTAGGCCTAGACCACCTGTGCTGTAGGCAAGCCTAAAAGACAGAGACAAAACTATATCCGCCAGAGTTGACCCTTATCAATAAGTGGTTGCCCAGATTTAGATAAAGCACTGTAATTAAAATGTAGTGTGAACACAACCACCCATTGTTCACTCATTAGGCTATGGACAGGTTACATGAATATGTTTATATTTTCTCATTTTTCTTCATAGCCTATATCACAGCTGTCTCTAGGCTATATCTCCCCCTTAAAACTTTCCTCGTCAATTTATGATAGGCTACATTGATTTAGCATTATCCTATATTGTAGACTCGTTTTTGATACACTACCGAAAAAGGCAAGGTTTTAAAAACGTTTTTGGGAAAGGAGAAATGTAATTTGCTTCTGTGTCTGAGTGAGATGCACTGCATGCTGCTTTGATTGATGGGTCCTTTCAGGTGGGTGGGCGTGTACGAGTTCACTAATTCTCTATGTCCATTCAGAAAGTTTCCTAAAAAAGCCTGTCTGGACTTCATCTCTTAAATCAGGGTCAGCGTATCTGAGGAATAAGGACAGAAGCCAGTTTCGCAATTCCTCTCTTATTAAATGGGGTGCTACTGAATTAAACATAGCCAAGCTCATTTCATGATTCATCTTATAGAATTAATAGCTTATATCCTAATATTTTAAGTAGCATGTGATTATCTCTCTATTTTCTCTCCTATTTGTTGACTTCTGTAACCATAAAAGCCTTGGTTTCATGCATGTTAACATTAGAAGCCTCCTCCCTAAGTTTGTTTTATTCACTGCTTTAGCACACTCTGCCAACCCGGATGTCGTAGCCGTGTCTGAATCCTGGCTTAGGAAGACCACCAAAAACCCAGAAATTTCCATCCCTAACTACAACATTTTCTGACAAGATAGAACTGCCAAAGGGAGCGGAGTAGCAATCTACTGAAGAGAAAGCCTGCAGAGCTCTGTCTTACTATCCAGGTCTGTACCCAAACAATTCGAGATTCTACTTTTAAAAATCCACCTTTCCAGAAATAAGTCTCACCGTTGCCGCTTGCTATAGACCACCCTCTGCCCCCAGCTGTGCCCTGGACACCATATGTGAATTGACTGCCCCCCATCTATGTTTAAAGCTCGTGCTAAACTGGGACATGCTTAAAACCCCGGCCATCCTGCAATCTCAGCCTGATGCCCTCAATCTCACACAAATTATTGCCCTTGGTCCATGCCAGACCTGACTGCCCTTGACCAGCACAAAAACATCCTGTGGCGTACTGCATTAGCATCGAATAGCCCTTGATATGCAACTTTTCAGGGAAGTTAGGAACCAATATACACAGGCGGTTAGGAAAGCTAAGGCTAGCTTTTTCAAACATAAATTTGCATCCTGTAGCGCAAACTCAAAAAAGTTCAGAGACACTGTAAAGTCCATGGAGAATAGGAGCACCTCCTCCCAGCTGCCCACTGCACTGAGGCCAGGAAACACTTGAGAATTTCAAGAAGCATTTTTCTACGGCTGGCCATGCTTTCCACCTGGCTACCTCTACCCTGGTCAACTGCCCGACACCCCCCATAGCAATTCACCCAAGCCTCCCCCATTTCTCCTTCACCCAAATCCAGATAGCTGATGTTCTGAAAGAGCTGTAAAATCTGGACCCCTACAAATCAGTGGGGCTAGACAATCTGCACCCTCTCTTTCTAAAATTATCTGCTGAAATTGTTGCAATCCCTATTACTAGCCTGTTCAACTTTCGTATTGTCTCAGAATCCCAAAGATTGGAAAGCTGCCGCGATAATCCCCCTCTTCAAAGGGGGAGACACTCTAGACCCAATCAGCTATAGATCTATATCTATCCTACCCTGCCTTTCTAAGGTCTTCGAAAGCCAAGTTAACAAACAGATTACCAACCATTTCGAATCCCACCGTACCTTCTCCGCTATGCAATCAGGTTTCAGAGCTGGTCATGGGTGCACCTCAGTCACGCTCAAGGTCCTAAACGATATCATGACCGCCATCGATAAGAGACATTACTGTGCAGCCGTATTCATCGACCTGTCCAAGGCTTTAGACTCTGTCATTCATCACACTCTTATCGGCAGACTAAACAGCCTTGGTTTCTCAAATGACTGCCTTGCCCGGTTCACCAACTACTTCTCTGATAGAGTTCAGTGTGTCAAATCGGAGGGCTTGTTGTCCGGAAATCTGGCAGTCTCTATGGGGTTCCACAGGGTTCAGTTCTCGGGCCAACTCTCTTCTTTGTATACATCAATGATGTCGCTCTTGCTTCTGGTTATTCTCTGATCCACCTCTATGCAGAAGACACAATCCTGTATACTTCTGGCCCTTCTTTGGACACTGTGTTAACTAACATCCAGACGAGCTCCAATGTCATACAACTCTCCTTCCGTTGCCTCCAACTGCTCTTAAACGCAAGTAAAACTAATTGCATGCTCTTCAACCGATCACTGCCCGCACCTGCCTGCCCGTCCAGCATCACTACTCTGGACAGTTCTGACTTAGAATATGTGAACAACTACAAATACCTAGGTGTCTGGTTAGACTGTAAACTCACATTAAGCATCTCCAATTCTAAATTAAATTTAGAATCAGCGTCCTATTTCACGAGAAAGCATCCTTCACTCATACTTCCAAACATACCCTCGTAAAACTGACCATCCTACCGATCCTCGACTTTGGCACTCTACTCAACAAATTGGATGCAGTCTATCACAATGCCATCCGTTTTGTCACCAAAGCCCCATATGCTACACACCATTATGACCTGTATGCTCTCGTTGGCTGGCCCTCGCTTCATATTCGTCGCCAAACCCAGGTCATCTACAAGTCTCTGTTAGGTAAAGCCCCACCTTATCTCAGCTCACTGGTCACCATAGCAGCACCCACTCGTAGCACGCGCTCCAGCAGGTATCCCACTAGCCACCCCCAAAGCCAATTCCTACTTTGTCCGCCTTTCCTTCCAGTCCTCTGCTGCCACTGACTGGAACGAACTGCAAAAATGACTGAAGCTGGAGACTCATATCTCCCTCACTAACTTTAAGAACCAGCTGTCAAAGCAGCTCACAGATCACTGCACCTGTACATAGCACATCTGTAAATAGCCCATCCAACTACCTCATCCCCATACTGTATTTATTCATTTATCTTGCTCCTTTGCACATTCATCTTCTGCACATCAATCACTCCAGTGTATAATTGGTATATTGTAATTACTTTGCCACCATGGCTTGTTTATTGCCTTACCTCCCTATCTTACCTTATTTGCACACACTGTATATATACTTTTTCTACTGTGTTATTGACTGTATGTTTGTTTATTCCATGTGTAACTCTGTGTTGTTGTATGTGTCAAACTGCTTTGCTTCATTCTTGGCCAGGTCGCAGTTGCAAATGAGAACTTGTTCTCAACTAGCCTACCTCGTTAAATAAAGGTGAAATTAAAAAACAATAATAATAATTGCATCCTCTCTAGCCACTTTGAACAGCATATAGCCTGTAAGAATGGCCCAAGCAGCGTTGATGACATTATGCAAATGTTTTGGAAAAGTGCATTGGACTTGGTGTGAACAAAATTGCTGTGCATCAAGTGGTATCTGTATTTTTTTCAGAATTTGGACAAAAAGAGCACAATGCAGTTTGAGATAAGGCCTTAAAAATCAAGCCTACTTGATGGTAATAGCGCTCAATGTTGCCCCTAGTGACTGGTTTTGAATTCGTTTCCCGACATCCTCAGGACACGGATAGACATCTAATTTGAAAGTCAGTCTTGAGTGACCTACCTGTGCAAAACGTTTGATTGTGCTATTTTTGTTATAAACACACACACATGGCCGGTCCTTGCCTTTTTTGGGCCCTGAGTGAGATTTGGTTGGGGGGCCGCACACCTTGCGGGCAAAACATTTTTGTTGCTCCTTTGTCGATGGTGGAGAGAATTGTTTTAAGTATATTAAAAAGTACATCCCATTTTGCCATGGGGTGGAGAGAAAGTATTTGAAGGTTTAAAGCAAGTTTTCTGGAATTCTACACATTTTGCCATGGGGTGGTTTTATAACAAATTCCATGCAATTCTACACAGTTTGTCATGAATTATGCCATGTTAATGATATCGGAGTGAGACTATAAAAATCAATGGGGGCCACATGGAGGTCAGGGCCCCTGGGCACGTGCCTTGCAAGTTTAGATACTAATCAAAAAATTGGTAGCTGACATGCTAATTAATTGACTGTCTGACTGACATAAGAGAAAATTTGCTGATGTACAAATCAAATCAAATTTTATTTGTCACATACACATGGTTAGCAGATGTTAATGCGAGTGTAGCGAAATGCTTGTGCTTCTAGTTCCGACAATGCAGTGATAACCAACAAGTAATCTAACTAACAATTCCAAAACTGTCTTATACACAGTGTAAGGGGATAAGGAACATGTACATAAGGATATATGAATGAGTGATGGTACAGAGCACATTTAGAAAATGTTACCTGTGTTGCAATTGTGTGTTCTACTATTGTAACTTAACAGTAAGACTACAACTAAGTTCCCTCACCAACACATTCACACACACAGCCATGGAGACACACGCAAACACGGTCTGAAGATATAACTTGATGAAAAAACAACTCTTTATTGCATAAAAAGACACTGCTGAAAGTTATATATTTAAAAGGACTAAATAAACCCAAAAGATTATCACCAGAATATTGATATGACATTTTCCATTCCAACTGAAATATGACTTGAGTTGAGTCCATAGAATGTCCCCTTCATTGTCAACCACACATTTTGCAATTCTGAAAAATGAAGGCACGTCCGAGTATGACATGACACTAGTCTTCTTTTGCAGACTCATCACCTGATGCTGTTGAAAGACGCTACATTGTCTTCTCTAAGCATTTATAAGTCAAATGCTGAATGAACTGTATATCTAAAAGTCTGTATTTGGGTGCTTCATGTTGGTTACCATTATCAGCACATGGAATGGACATTCAATCTGCAGTGCCGAATATCAGCGTTATAGCGCGGTTTAAATTTATAGGTGATTGAATCCACAATCTACAGATTGAATCCAGGCCAAATGTGTATTTCTCCTTTATTTGTTTTAGTTTTCACAACAATACAATCCAGCAATACCCATTCATAGGAAAATCAAGAACAATGTCCAGCAATACCCAATCAAGAACACGGTCCAGCAATACCCATTCATAGGCAATCAAGAGCATTGTCCTTGTTGGAGTAAGAAAACTTAAATGTAAAAAAAGAACAGAAAATCTTAAAACACGGCTGTGTGTTGCATAATACAATGACTAGAAACAGAATTCTTAAAATAATCGAATAAAAGCAAATCAACACTTTCCTCTTTCCTTGCACCATGCACAGTATACATTCATGTTTACATTTTCCCTACTGTACTTACAATTCAGTTTAGCCAGGAAATGACCTGAACCATTAAAATTAGGATTAAAGTGAATACATTTTTGAAAAGCGACATCTTAAAACCTCAACAATCCTGCAGTCAAATACATGATCTTTGTGTGTAGGGCATACACCCTCTAACTCAGCTGGTTAGAACACTTGACATTATCCATCAACTCTTGGATGGAGTCCTTACCGTTGATATTAAGTGCACTTCTGTGATTTTGCATTCAACTAATTTAAGGATAAGATTATGGCGGTTTATGCTAATTTTTCATGTATAATCTGCCATATTGCTTCCGAGTCACTTCAACTACTCTACACAAACATCAAATGTGGAAAAACATTGAAGGTGATAGAAAAAAGGCCACTGGAAAAGCCATACCTGGCAACCTCCTTTGGTAACATGTGGACCACTCAAATCAATATGGGGATCAGTATAGGGGCGGAAATAGGGCACATCTATGGGATCCTTCCAACGGAGAGGGCATTCAGCGTTGTTAGAAATGACAAAAGTGACCTCCAATGATATGTCTAAGTGTCAGTGTCCTCTGTGGTGGCAGAGGTGCTTCTGTTCGCCTGGGGCTGCATCTCAATAGTCTAAAGTGGGCTTCCTTTCCTTTATCTGGCTGATATGAAAGAACCTGAGCAGGTGAAAGTAAATTCTTGGTAGATGACTATTATATTGCTTTCACAGTCCTGTTTTGTTTTCCTCAGTGCAAATAAAGGGAAGGAGATGAAGAGAAGAGAAGGAGATGAGAAGGGAAAAAGAAGATAAAGGGAAGGAAGTCACTTCAGACTATTGAGATGTAGCCTGGGGGTGTCCGTGGTTCCTCTAAGCTGAGGTATAGATGTATTTGGTCTTGGCGAGGCCCGTGAGCTCATCCTCGTAGCGAGGCAGGCAGCAGAAGAGGATCCCACAGCCGATGCAGAGGATGGTGGCCCCCCAACCGAAACCGTAGGCCCAGGTGTATTCGTAGTGGCCCTCGAAGATCAGGTCATTGAACCTGACTGGGTAGATGATGAGGCCAATGAACTGAAGGACCACTGTGGTGAGAAACAGGTAGAACAGAGATTTGTCAGTGGTGGATCATTCAGGAACAGAGAGGGTCATCAGTGATGGATCATTCCAAACAGGGGAGGAGGCTGACTCTGTGGAACAGTGACACATAAGTGTGAGAGTCTACCAAAACTAGCGTGAGGGTGTGTGAACTTCAATCTCTAGGGCTTAGATGTAACAACAAGTTAGAGCATGTGTCATTTAGATTAGAAGGTGGATAACTAGATTAGAAGGTGGATAATAAAATGGATGTACTGTGAGGTAAAGTTGATATTTTACACATTCACTGTATGGATGGCGAATCACAAAGTGGGATCAAACAATGGATCACATAGCGATGATTACTACTGTTAGTACTTGACATCCACATATACTGGTGATCCAGTCAGAATTAGTTCTAAATACTAATACTTATTTACTACACTCTAAACACTGGGAAAACATTCCCATGAGAGGACGGCGGCTTTATAGTCAGACACCTCTATGATTCAATTATGTCTGAGACAGTGTCAGGGTAATTCTGAGTGGCTGTGTATTCTCTCTTTCCCCTAGGCATAGGCTGGGCTAGGCTATCAGGTTTCATACTAGGGTGGCAGCTGCAGAAGGGACGGGCATAGGGAGGAGGGGGAGTGTTCCTATTATCTCACTATCAGTGCTGTGACTCAGCCAGATACAGAACATTCTCTCAGCCCTTCCCTGAACCTCAGAGCAGAGTAGGGACACAAACAACTCCCACTCCCTCTCATCATTGGCAACGGCTAAAATAAGAAGACTAGCTTTAAGACTCACCAACTCCACAGTAGCTATGGTTGCCATGCTACTTCAGCCCCCTTTGAACGTGGAGGAGCATAGGAAGCACTAAAGTATGTGAGTAATTGTAGTTTGAGGTTTGGAGCAATACATTGAGGAAGGCCAAATTAACAAAGGAAAGACAGTTGTTAATATTTCACTACGTCTTCAATAACTAACTTCTCATCCATTAGCTCAGACACTTGAAGTACAAAAACATAAGGGAGCGGTTTCCCTGACACAGATGACGCCTAATATTGGACTAAAAAGCATTTAATGGAGATTGCTTTTTAGTCCAGGAGTAAAATTAATCCGGGAAACCACCCCAAGAAGAACAGAAAGGTGTTGTGTTTCTTACCAGTGATGAAGAGCAGGACCCCAATGACAGGCAGAAGGCTGATGTTGAGGGTGCAGCAGAGAGCGATACAGGAGATGATGAAGGCTATGATAAGGATGATGAGGCCGATGATCATAAGAGCTGCCACAGCCTGGGCCCAAGCTGAAAAGACAACAAGCAATGTTTAGTACAGTGCTTTCAGAAAGTAGTCATACCCCTTTACTTATTTCACATATTGTTGTTTTACAGCCTGAATTTAAATTGGAGATTTTGTGTCACTGGACTACACACAACACCCCATTTTGTCAAAGTGGAAGTAAACATGTGTCAGGAGTAAACATGTGCTTAACAAGGCACATAATAAATTGTTTGGCAATAATAGTGTTTTTGAATGACTACCTCATCTCTGTACTCTACACATACAGATAATTGTAAGGTCCCTCAGTCGAGCAAAGAATTTCAAACACAGATTCAACCACAAAGACATGGGAGATGGGTGAAAATGTAAAAAGCAGACATTGAATATCCCTTGGAGCATGGTGAAGTTATTACTTACATTTTGGATGGTGTATCAATACACCTAGTCACTACAAAGAACAAGGTTTCCTTCCTAACTCAGTTGCCGGAGAGGAAGGAAACCGCTCAGGGATTTTACCGTGAGGCCAATGGTGACTTTTAAACAAGTTCAATGGTTGTGATAAGAGAACTGATGGATCAACAACATTGTAGTTACTCCACAAAATAACCTAAATGACAGAGTGAAAAGAAGGAAGTCTGTACATAATACAAATATTCCAAAACATGTATCCTGTTTGCAATAAGGCACTACAGTAAAACTGTAAAAAAATATTTAAAAAAACTTTATGTTCTGAATACAAAGTGTTATATTTTGGGGCAAATCCAACAACACTTCACTGAGCACCACTTCATATTCTCAAGCATGGTGGTCGCTGCATCATGTTATGGGTATGCTTGTCATCTGCAAGGACCAGGGAGTGTTTTTAGGATAAAAAGAAATGGAATAGAGTTAAGCACAGGAAAAAGGAAAAATCCTAAAGGAAAACTTGGTTCAGTCTGCCTTCCAACATATACTGTGTGACAAATTCACCTTTCAGCAGGACAATAACCTAAAACACAAGGCCAAATATTCACTGGAGTTGCTTACCAAGATGGCATTGTATGTTCCCGAGTGGCCTAGATACAATTTTGACTTAAAAATCGTCCTGAAGATACATGGCAAGACTTTAAAAATGTCTGTCTGGCAAAGATCAACAACCAACTTGACAGAACTTGAAGAATATTAAAAAGAATGTGCAAATATTGAACAATCCAGGTAGGCCAGTTGAGAACAAGTTCTCATTTACAATTACAATTTAGCATTAACACTGGAGTGAGACGTGCAGATGATTATGTGCAAGTAGAGATACTGGGGTGCAAAAGAGTTGGGTGGGCTATTTACAGATGGGCGGTGTACAGGTGCAGTGATCGGTAAGCTGCTCTGACAGCTGATGCTTAAAGTTAGCGAGGGAGATATGTCTCCAGCTTCAGTGATTTTTGCAATTCGTCACTGTCAGAGAACTGGAAGGCGGCCAAAGGAGGAGTTGGCTTTGGGGATGACCAGTGAAATATACCTCCTGGAGCGCGTGCCACGGGTGGGTGTTGCTATGGTGACTAGTGAGCTGAGATAAGACGGGGCTTTACCTAGCAAAGACTTATAGATGACCTGGAGCCAGTGGGTTTGGCAAAGAATAGGAAGAGAGGGCCAGTCAACAAGAGCATACAGGTTGCAGTGGTGGGTAGTAATATAGGGATTAGGTGACAAAACGGATGGCACTATGATAGACTGCATTCAATTTGCTGAGTAGAGTGTTGGAGGCTGTTTTGTAAATGACATCGCCGAAGTCAAGGATCGGTAGGATAGTCAGTTTTATGAGGGTATGTTTGGCAGCATGAGTGAAAGAGACTGTTGCAAAACAGGAAGCTGAATCTAGATTTAATTTTAGATTTAACATGTTTAACATGAGTCTGGAAGAAGAGATTACAGTCTAACCAGACACCTAGGTATTTGTAGTTGTCCACATATTCAGAACCGTCCAGGGTAGTGATGCGGGTGGGCAGGGGCAGCGATTGGTTGAAAAGCATGTATTTGCATTCTTAGAGACTTACCCAGAAATCTTATACCAACAGGCGCTTGAACAGTTTCTATCCCCACACAATAAGACTGATAAATAGCTAACAAAATAGCTACACGGACCGAGTTTACCTTGATTCTTTATTGACCTTTTAATTCAGTAGTTGATCGCTCTATGCACACTCACAGGGCAATACACATGCACAGACACTGTCACTACAACACACACACACACTCACTCACTCCATCACCTGATCACTCACACACATTTATACTGACTACATACCCGCACACCCGCTCACATACCACCATCTGTGAATTGATTGCCCCCCATCTAGCTTCAGAGTTTGTTCTGTTAGGTGACCTAAACTGGAATATGCTTAACACCCCGGCAGTCCTACAATCTAAGCTAGATGCCCTCAATCTCACACAAATCATCAAGGAACCCACCAGGTATAACCCTAAATCCGTAAACATGGGCACCCTAATTGACATT
The DNA here is from genome assembly GCF_021184085.1 of Oncorhynchus gorbuscha. Classification (NCBI taxonomy): domain Eukaryota; kingdom Metazoa; phylum Chordata; class Actinopteri; order Salmoniformes; family Salmonidae; genus Oncorhynchus; species Oncorhynchus gorbuscha. The sequence goes on from NC_060178.1 coordinate 100,192,813, forward strand.
ATCCTGACCAACTTGCCCTCCAAATACACCTCTGCTGTCTTCAATCAGGATCTCAGCGATCACTGCCTCATTACCTGTATCCGCTACGGGTCCGCGGTCAAACGACCACCCCTCATCACTGTCAAACGCTCCCTAAAACACTTCTGCGAGCAGGTCTTTCTAATCGACCAGGCCTGGGTATCCTGGAAGGATATTGACCTCATCCCGTCAGTTGAGGATGCCTGGTCATTCTTTAAAAGTAACTTCCTCACCATCTTAGACAAGCATGCTCCGTTCAAAAAATGCAGAACTAAAAACAGATCTAGCCCTTGGTTCACTCCAGACCTGACTGCCCTCGACCAGCACAAAAACATCCTGCATCGGACTGCAATAGCATCGAACAGTCCCTGCGATATGCAACTGTTCAGGGAAGTCAGGAACCAATACACGCAGTCAGTCAGGAAAGCAAAGGCCAGCTTTTTCAAGCAGAAATTTTCATCCTGTAGCTCCAACTCCAAGACGTTCTGGGACACTAAAGTCCATGGAGAACAAGAGCACCTCCTCCCAGCTGCCCACTGCACTGAGGCTAGGTAACACGATCACCACCGATAAATCTGTGATAATCGAAAACTTCAACAAGCATTTCTCAACGGCCGGCCATGCCTTCCTCCTTGCTACTCCAACCTCGGCCGACAGCTCCGCCCACCCACCCCCCCGCAGCTACTCGCTCAAGCCTCCCCAGCTTCTCCTTTACCCAAATCCAGATAGCAGATGTTCTGAAAGAGCTACAATACCTGGACTCGTACAAATCAGCTGGGCTTGACCCTCTATTTCTGAAACTGTCCGCCACCATTGTCACAAACCCTATTACCAGCCTGTTCAAACTCTCCTTCGTATCATCTGAGATCCCCAAGGATTGGAAAGCTGCCACGGTCATCCCCCTCTTCAAAGGCGGAGACACCCTGGACCCAAACTGTTACAGACCTATATCCATCCTGCCCTGCCTATCTAAGATCTTTGAAAGCCAAGTCAACAAACAGATCACTGACCATCTTGAATCCCACCGTACCTTTTCCGCTGTGCAATTCGGTTTCCGAGCCGGTCACGGGTGCACCTCAGCCACGCTCAAGGTACTAAATGATATCATAACCGCCATCGATAAAAGACAGTACTGTGCAGCAGTCTTCATCGACCTGGCCAAGGCTTTCGATTCTGTCAATCACCATATTCTCATCGGCAGACTCAGTAGCCTCGGTCTTTCTAATGACTGCCTCACCTGGTTCACCAACTACTTCTCTGATAGAGTTCAGTCTGTCAAATCGGAGGGCATGTTTTCCGGTCCTCTGGCAGTCTATGGGGGTACCACAGTGTTCAATTCTTGGGCCGACTCTTTTCTCTGTATATATCAATGATGTTGCTCTTGCTGCGGGCGATTCCCTGATCCACCTCTACGCACACAACACCATTTTGTATACTTCTGGCCCTTCCTTGGACACTGTGCTATCTAACCTCCAAACGAGCTTCAATGCCACACAACACTGCTTCCGCGGCCTCCAACTGCTCTTAAATGCTAGTTAAACCAAATGCATGCTTTTCAACCGTTTGCTGTTTGCACCCGCACGCCCGACTAGCATCACCACCCTGGATGGTTCCGACCTAGAATATGTGGACATCTATAAGTACCTAGGTGTCTGGCTAGACTGCAAACTCTCCTTCCAGACTCATATCAAACATCTCCAATCCAAAATCAAATCTAGAGTCTGCTTTCTATTTCGCAAGAAAGCCTCCTTCACTCACGCCGCAAAACTTACCCTAGTAAAACTGACTATCCTACCGATCCTCGACTTCGGCGATGTCATCTACAAAATTTTGTTACTAAAGCACCTTATACCACCCACCACTGCGATCTGTATGCTCTAGTCGGCTGGCCCTCGCTACATGTTCGTCGCCAGACCCACTGGCTCCAGGTCATCTACAAGTCTATGCTAGATAAAGCTCCGCCTTATCTCAGTTCACTGGTCACGATGGCAACACCCACCCGTAGCACGCGCTCCAGCAGGTGTATCTCACTGATCATTCCTAAAGCCAACACCTAATTTGGCCGCCTTTCCTTCCAGTTCTCTGCTGCCTGCGACTGGAACAAATTGCAAAAATCTCTGAAGTTGGAGACTTTTATCTCCCTCACCAACTTTTTACTTTTTAACCTATTTATTGCCTACCTCCTCATGCCATTTGCACACAATGTATATAGATTCTTTTTTTTCTACTATGTTATTGACTTGTTTATTGTTTACTCCATGTGTAACTCTGTGTTGTTGTCTGTTCACACTGCTATGCTTTATCTTGGCCAGGTCGCAGTTGCAAATGAGAACTTGGTCTCAACTAGCCTACCTGGTTAAATGGTGAAATAAAAAAATGTAAAAAATAAAACATACAAACTGTGCTACTATTTATCTTATATTCTGTTGCCTAGTCACCTTACCCCTATACATATCAATCCAGTATCCCTGCACATGTAAATATGGTATTGGAACTAACTTGTTAAAATTTACTGTATACAGTATGCTATTCTTACTTACTTAATTGTGTATTTCATTTTTTATTTTTATTATTTCTCGTTTTATTTTTTTCATCTAGTAGTACATTGTTATTGATTAATGGTTGGGTTTTGAGTTTGTAAGAAAGGCATTTCACTGTCCTTGTAACATTGAAACTTGAACTTGAATAAATGTGATTCTAACATGTATCGACTCAGGGGTGTGAATATTTATGTCAATTAGATATTTCTGTATTTAATTAAAAAAAATAAACAAGTTCAAGTTCCAAGTTTTATTAGAGTCGTATGTCATGTACATGAAACACATGGTTTACACCGTCTAACAAAATAGTTACTGGCAGGTTCATGCTGGACAAAGCAACAACAATAAGAAATAAGAAAATATAAGAACATGAACAAAAAGTAAATGTCAGTAGAATAGAATAAACTATTTAGCATAAGTATAATAGAGGAAGGCCAAATTTAGTCAAATATTTACACCTATATTAGGTAAGGAGGTTAGTACATTGTCATGCCGCAACACAAATATTGCAATGAAACCAGTGTATTAGAATAAATGTATGAATGAATCCTGATAGGTTTGCTCCGCATTGCAATGAAGCCTTTGTTTTACAGTATCACAACTGCATCGTATTTCAACACATTACTGGTGGTAGGTTACTGGTTACACATTACTGGTGGTAGGTTACTGGTTACACATTACTGGTGGTGGGTTACTGACATCTGTTGCATGCAAATGCAGAGCTCACACCTTAAATGATTCACTCTCTGTCTACCATCGGGATTAAATGGCAGGCAGCCTACGCCTGAGCTTCAGGCACTGCAGTCATGCCTTCACTTACCTCTAACAGACAACAGGATCCTAGTCTAACAAGTTTAACTTCGTGTGAACTAAACCATACAGAAGAGTATCATTCAAACATTAAAACAGATGTACAGAGAGGTGGCGTGAGAAAGGATAATGTCCCTTGTGTTCAGAAAATGTAGATATTCTCACGCTCAAAATGATGTGCTTCTCAAGTCCATGGTCGAGAACAGTTTTAGTGTATTAGTAGCCGACTGTTACAGTTGTTTGACTGTTGCAAAGGATCTCTTTAAAATGTTAGTGCGAGTACTTCAATCTAATTCAAAAAGTGTGATGTGGACAGCTCACAGGGCCGAGGATAGCTCACAAATACACCTGAGTCTAAATACTCTCCAGAAGGGGAACATCTGCCTTGTGTCTTTTCTAATCAAGTTCAAAATAAACAAACAATGACAAACCAATGTTGTTCATTTGAAAAAGTATGGGTCTGAACTTAAATCGATTGAATCAGTTGAGTCGTCATCTACAGCGATTAAGTACAGATTCTATAATTGAGTTTGGCAGTGTTTTGTTCAGGTGTACGTTTGAGTATTGTTGATGTCATTCATGCACTGTGCATTTTAAATGAGCAAGTTTTTATGTGACTCCAAGCTAAGAGGTATGCTTGCAGTTTTAGGTAGGCTCCATCACATTGATTTGGCAACAAAAACTTTACATAGGCTAATAATCACAAAAAGCTTAACCTCATCAAGCAATTCCTATTATTGAGTGATTATCATTATTGAAAGAGATCATGATACCTCACATCTCAAAATAGGGCTACATAATGTTAGATCCCTTACTTAAAAGGCAATTATAGTCAATGAACTAATCACTGATCATAATCTTGATGTGATTGGCCTGACTGAAACATGGCTTAAGCCTGATGAATTTACTGTGTTAAATGAGGCTTCACCTCCTGGCTACACTAGTGACCATATCCCCCGTGCATCCCGCAAAGGCGGATGTGTTGCTAACATTTACGATAGCAAATTTCAATTTACAAAAAAAATGACTTTTTCGTCTTTTGAGCTTCTAGTCATGAAATATATGCAGCCTACTCAATCACTTTTTATAGCTACTGTTTACAGGCCTCCTGGGCCATATACAGCGTTCCTCACCGAGTTCCCTCAATTCCTATCGGACCTTGTAGACATAGCAGATAATATTCTAATCTTTGGTGACTTTAATATTCACATGGAAAAGTCCACAGACCCACTCCAAAATGCTTTCGGAACCATCATCGACTCAGTGGGTTTTGTCCAACATTCTCTGGACCCACTCACTGTCAGTAATACGCTGGACCTAGTTTTGTCCCATGGAATAAATGTTGTGGATCTTAATGTTTTTCCTCATAATCCTGGACTATCGGACCACTATTTTATTACGTTTGCAATTGCAACAAATAATCTGCTCAGACCCCAACCAAGGAACATCAAAAGTCGTGCTATAAAATCACAGACAACACAAAGATTCCTTGATGTCCTTCCAGATTCCCTCTGTCAACCCAAGGACACCAGAGGACAAAAATCAGTTAACCACCTAACTGAGGAACTCAATTTAACCTTGCGCAATACCCTAGATGCAGTTGCACCCCTAAAAACTAAAAACATTTCTCATAAGAAACTAGCTCCCTGGTACACAGAAAATACCCGAGCTCTGAAGCAAGCTTCCAGAAAATTGGAACGGAAATGGCGCCACACCAAACTGGAAGTCTTCCGACTAGCTTGGAAAGACAGTACCGTGCAGTACCGAAGAGCCCTTACTGCTGCTCGATCATCCGATTTTTCTAACTTAATTGAGGAAAATAAAAACAATCCGGAATTCCTTTTTGATATTGTCGCAAAGCTAACTAAAAAGCAGCATTCCCCAAGAGAGGATGACTTTCACTTTAGCAGTGATACATTCCTGAACTTCTTTGAGGAAAAGATTATGATTATTAGAAAGCAAATTACGGACTCCTCTTTAAATCTGCGTATTCCTTCAAAAGCTCAGTTGTCCTGAGTCTGCACAACTCTCCCAGGACCTAGGATCAAGAGAGACGCTCAAGTGTTTTAGTACTATATCTCTTGACACAATGATGAAAATAATCATGGCCTCTAAACCTTCAAGCTGCATACTGGACCCTATTCCAACTAAACTACTGAAAGAGCTGCTTCCTGTGCTTGGCCCTCCTATGTTGAACATAATAAACGGCTCTCTATCCACCGGATGTGTACCAAACTCACTAAAAGTGGCAGTAATAAAGCCTCTCTGGAAAAAGCCAAACCTTGACCCAGAAAATATAAAAAACTATCGGCCTATATCGAATCTTCCATTCCTGTCAAAAATGTTAGAAAAGGCTGTTGCGCAGCAACTTACTGCCTTCCTGAAGACAAACAATGTATACGAAATGCTTCAGTCTGGTTTTAGACCCCATCATAGCACTGAGACAGCACTTGTGAAGGTGGTAAATGACATTTTAATGGCATCGGACCGAGGCTCTGCCTCTGTCCTCGTGCTCCTAGACCTTAGTGCTGCTTTTGATACCATCGATCACCACATTTTTTTGGAGAGATTGGAAACCCAAATTGGTCTACACGGACAAGTTCTGGCCTGGTTTAGATCTTATCTGTCGGAAAGATATCAGTTTGTCTCTGTGAATGGTTTGTCCTCTGACAAATCAACTGTAAATTTCGGTGTTCCTCAAGGTTCCGTTTTAGGACCACTTTTGTTTTCACTATATATTTTACCTCTTGGGAATGTCATTCGAAAACATAATGTTAACTTTCACTGCTATGCGGATGACACACAGCTGTACATTTCAATGAAACATGGTGAAGCCCCAAAATTGCCCTTGCTAGAAGCATGTGTTTCAGACATAAGGAAGTGGATGGCTGCAAACTTTCTACTTTTAAACTCGGACAAAACAGAGATGCTTGTTCTAGGTCCCAAGAAACAAAGAGATCTTCTGTTGAATCTGACAATTAATCTTAATGGTTCTACAGTCAGAAAAATTTAAAAAAAAAATTAATCCATGCTTTTGTCACTTCTAGGTTAGACTACTGCAATGCTCTACTTTCCTGCTACCCGGATAAAACACTAAATAAACTTCAGTTGGTGCTAAATACGGCTGCTAGAATCCTGACTAGAACCAAAAGATTTGATCATTTTACTCCAGTGCTAGCTTCTCCACTGGCTTCCTGTCAAAGCAAGGGCTGATTTCAAGGTTTTACTGCTAACCTACAAAGCATTAGGTGGGAGCAAGCCCATGTATCTCTCTGATTTGGTCCTGCCGTACATACCTACACGTACGCTACGGTCACAAGACGCAGGCCTCCTAATTGTCCCTAGAATTTCTAAGCAAACAGCTGGAGGCAGGGCTTTCTCCTATAGAGCTCCATTTTTATGGAACGGTCTGCCTACCCATGTCAGAGACGCAAACTCTGTCTCAACCTTTAAGACTTCACTGAAGACTCATCTCTTCAGTGGGTCATATGATTGAGTGGTAGTCTGTCCCAGGAGTGGGAAGGTGAACGGAAAGGCTCTGGAGCAACGAACCGCCCTTGTTGTCTCTGTCTGGCCGGTTCCCCTCTTTCCACTGGGATTCTCTGCCTCTAACTCGATTACAGGGGCTGAGTCACTGGCTTACTGGGGCTCTCTCATGCCGTCCCTGGAAGGGGTGCGTCACCTGAGTGGGTTGATTCACTGATGTGGTCATCCTGTCTGGTTTGGTGTCCCCCCCTTGGGTTGTGCCATGGCGGACATCTTTGTGGGCTATACTCAGCCTTGTCTCAGGATGGTAAGCTGGTGGTTGAAGATATCCCTCTAGTGGTGTGGGGGCTGTGCTTTGGCAAAGTGGATGGGGTTATATCCTTCCTGTTTGGCCCTGTCTGGGGGTGTCCGCGGATGGGGCCACAGTGTCTCCTGACCCCTCCTGTCTCAGCCTCCAGTATTTATGCTGCAGTAGTTTATGTGTCGGGGGGCTAGGGTCAGTTTGTTATATCTGGAGTAATTCTCCTCTCCTATTCGGTGTCCTGTGTGATACTAAGTGTATGTTCTCTAATTCTCTCCTTCTCTCTTTCTTTCTCTCTCTCGGAGGACCTGAGCCATAGGACCATGCCCCAGGACTACCTGACATGATGACTCCTTGCTGTCCCCAGTCCACCTGGCCGTGCTGCTGCTCCAGTTTCAACTGTTCTGCCTTATTATTATAAGACCATGCTGGTCATTTATGAACATTTGAACGTCTTGGCCATGTTCTGTTATAATCTCCACAAGGCACAGCCAGAAGAGGACTGGCCACCCCACATATGCTCTCTCTAATTCTCTCTTTCTTTCTCTCTCTCGGAGGACCTGAGCCCTAGGACCATGCCCCAGGACTACCTGACATGATGACTCCTCGCTGTCCCCAGTCCACCTGGCCGTGCTGCTAATCCAGTTTCAACTGTTCTGCCAGTGATTATTACTATTTGACCATGTTGGTCATTTATGAACATTTGAACATCTTGGCCATGTTCTGTTATAATCTCCACCCGGCACAGCCAGAAGAGGACTGGCCACCCCACATAGCCTGGTTCCTCTCTAGGTTTCTTCATAGGTTTTGGCCTTTCTAGGAAGTTTTTCCTAGCCACCGTGCTTCTACACCTGCATTGCTTGCTGTTTGGGGTTTTAGGCTGAGTTTCTGTACAGCACTTTGAGATATTAGCTGATGTACGAAGGGCTATATAAATAAATTTGATTTGAAATGTGATTTGATTAATAAATTAGTCTGATAATATTAAAACAATGTAGATACAATAGTAATTACTGTGTTATTACACAATATACAGAGAAAATGTAAACGTTCACACGGGTTTGATTGTGAAGACAAATAACTCCCATATCATCCATGCAACATGACACCACTAATTCCAGAGAATCCCTCCATGCCATCTTCCCACCCAGGAAGGGACAGTAAGTGGCCCTTGGAATGGACAACATCCGGCTGAGGTTGATTAATCACAACAAAGTTATGTTCCAGTGGTAATATATCAATACTAGTTCATCTTGATGGCACCAGTCAGATAGCGACATTACAGCCAACTGCACTCACCAAAACATTGTTAACCTTGGACCAGCAGCACTGACTCCAAATACACTGCATAATAAAAAGGAATATATCATTCTCCTTGATTTGTATTTGACTAGTTTGTATTTGACTGTTCCAAAAACAGGTTGCCAACAAACACATACAAAGTTGTGGGGGAGTGGGTTATTTAATGACGTTTTTCGGCAGCTAGTTAGCTTGGTGAACTGATCATGCTACTTTGTATGTGTTGTTTGTTGGCAAACCTTGTACTTTGGAACAGATTCCTGTTGGAACGTTCCACAAATTACACCCACCCCAGATCAGCCTTACTGTGAGCAGTCTCCAAATCAAATTCTGAATACATACACACTAAGTACAGTAGGCTATATTGTCAAATAATTAATATGGTGTTATTTTCCTTGTCACTATGATTAGGGCTGTTAAGTGAATGTTTATAGATGGTTTTACAACATGATACTTACAGAATTCCATGAGAGATTTGCATTCCCAGTTGTCATTCCGACCACGGCATTGACTCCACATACTTGCGTAGTGGGACTTTGCGTCCTTGTCCTCAACCCACCCCGAAGTAGCAGCGATTGCAATAATGTCAAATATAATCGCAAAAAGCAAAAGAAGTGGTACGATCCACCTGCATCTTGGATACGCAATTCCACAGCGAAACATATTCGACAAAACAGAACAGACAGTGGTGATAGAAGCGGTCAGGCGTCCAAATACCGTATGGGTTTGTGTAGGCTACACTTTTGTTTACTGATCAAATCTAAAAGCCCCACCCTAGTTTGCAACGTAATCCATGCACAGTGGCCTAAACCTGTTTAAATGACTTGGAATGGCATGCAGGCTCATTCTCGTCAGGTTTAGCGAAGGGGCGAGAGTCAACCCAACCAGCATCTCAAGCCCAACCCATTGACAGTGGCCGCAATACAAACACTTAAAAAACACACCCTAGCCCCTCAGCCCTTAAGTGGACACTTCTGATGACGTTTCATAACGTCTGACGATTATACACCGTTTTAAATGAACTATTTGTATTTTATTTACAATTATCAACAAACAAAAATAATAGTCACATGCAAACAAGCATACATACAAACTATTTACATTGCCAGGAATCCTAAAGAAACTAATCATATTCATTCATAATACAAGTTTGAATTGCCTTTTTGTTTTTCATTTTTGTTAAAGTAGTGCTATATTGTTTAAATTCATTTATAAAGGGAAACAAATAGGTTTTGAATTAGACCATTTGCATTTCTCAATTTGAAATGTACTTAATATTAATAGCAGTTGAATTAAATATACTACATCTTTGTCAATGTCAGAATTTCTGAAAGAAATCATTATATCAAAACTATTAATGTACAACCTGTCCCGTTTTCTTTGTAACAAAGTTCTGTATGTCAATCCCCCAAAAATCAACTATAAATACAGGTTTTAAAAAATGGTCTCTTTCTCCAAACCACAATTATATTCAATATTCAGTTTAACTCACTCCTTTGTTTTTATAATATAATAATAATATATGCCATTTAGCAGACGCTTTTATCCAAAGCGACTTACAGTCATGTGTGCATACATTCTACGTATGGGTGGTCCCGGGGATCAAACCCACTTCCCTGGCGTTACAAGCGCCATGCTCTACCAACTGAGCTACAGATTTTTCATCCTTGCATATAACAATTCCAAGATAAGTAACCTTATCTTTAATTTGGACACCATATACTTCCTGTAAAACACAGTCCTTGAGTGGAAATAAGACTGACTTATTGATGTTAATTTTCAAAACTAAAACTAAGGAAAAGTCTTCAATACAGGAAACTGCTTTAGAAACTCATTCCTGTGTCTCAAAAATATGTGGATATTATCAAGCCAGTTGACATAGTTTAAATTCATTGCTGAAAAAGTGCTGAAAAACCTTCAATTCCCTTTCTTGATATGAAGAGCCATAATTTGAGTAAGCAATAAAAATTCAAATGGACTAATTGGGCAGCCCTGTCTAATGCCACGCCCAATATCAAATCTTTGGGATGTCCCGTGAGCTAATTTAAGAGCCAGTACAACCACTATATAAAGTTTGGACTGCTTTTTAAAAAAGTCACCAAACCCCCAAAAACATATTGCTTTGAGCATAAACTTATATTCTACAATGTCAAAAGATTTATAAAACTCAACAAACATTAGAAAACTATCATCAAGGATGAGGTCATTCTAGTCAATCATATCTAAGATCAACCTGATGTTATTACTAATATGTCGACCATGCATAAAACTAGATTGTTCTTCATCAATTATATGATGCAAGCCTTGTTTCAACCTCTTAGCAAATACAAGGGAAAATAACTTTCCATCATTATTAAACAGGCTAATGGGCCTCCAGTTGTCTATATAAAGACAATCCTTATTAGGTTTGGGAATAAAAACAATTACACCTTTCTTTAAGGAAGTCGGTAACTCCCCTTTTTCTATTGATTCTTGGAACATAGCAAGAATGAAAGGAATCAATCGATCACTGAACGTTTTATGGAGCTCACTTGTTAAACAATAATTTCCAGGGCATCTATTGTCTTTAAAAGCTTTTAATACAATATTTTATCTCAATTTCGGAAAACTCATCACAGAAATCATTTGCTATCTTCTTAGCAATGTTTTCTGCAATGTCTAAGAAATAATACATATTGGAAGTTGACTGGGCTGATATACACAGATTCTGTTAAAACTGGGTAACATGCTGAGAGATTTATTTGGGATTTTCATTGGGAGTATTATTAATCATTAATTTACATACGGAAGTCATTTCGCCTGCCCTTTTTTCTAAATTTAAAGAAATATTTTGTATTTCTCTCTCCCTCTGCCATCCATTTGTCTTGATCTTACAAACACTCCCTGGGCCTTTTCCTCGTAGATACAGTCTAACTGCATTTGCAGTGATGATAGCTCCAGTAATTCCTGATTAGTTTGATCAGTTTTAAAACTAAATTGCACACAAATAGAGCAACACACTTATAGAGAAAAGAACCTGATTATTACACTTCAAACAAGAAACACACAAACTAAATTACACATCTGCCATCTAAACCCTGACCTTTCTGCCTTCCTGGATGCAAAGTCATTAATTACATCATCATAAGAAAATCTGCCAAGCAATTGCATGGTTAATACTGATAACAGCAAGGCTACTAAGGCGTTCCTGTGACATGGTGGACCTCCGGTAGGATTTGATGAGCTTCAGCTCTGAAAAGCTCCTCTGCTTCAGCTACGGTCACTGGAAGAGTAAGACAAATTCCTGAGAGCAGTCCACAAATTTGGGTACATTTCTGAGAGCTCCCTTTCATGTATACATTTCAGCACCTCAAGCAGGCTCATGGTCTTTGATGGCAAGTCAGGCAAGTTCTTCAGTTCCTGTGCAAACTCTCTGTCTTCCATGTCTGGGTGTTCTTTATAGTGCAGTGTCACACTAAGGGCCTCACATTGTTCTGTCAGCTCCTCATTTGAGAGACTTTGGAAGGTTGACAGCACTCCTAACTTCTCTCCCACATTTTCCAATGTGGAAAATCTTTCCTGTAGGGCTGAGGTTGCAGCATCAACAACGACATTGAAAAATGTCACCTCCAGCTTCTTCAGGGCATCACTCAAAGGCTCATCAAATGAATCGAATGAAAAGTGACACTTTGTGGACCTCAGCCTTTTTTGTTGTAGAACGACATCTATATTTATACCCTCGCAAATATCCTTGACTTATATCTGTGCAGTCATAAAGCCTGTTGCCCTCTAGTTGCTGAGACCTCTCTGTCTTTCTGAGAAGACTGACTGCAACATCCACATGCATACTGGGAGACTGCATCAGCTTGCTCACATGTTGGATATGGCTCCAGATGTCATACCACACCACTGTACAGATGCTGAAGCGGTATGATCCCACCTCCTCTGACAAGGACTGGGCCTCAATCTTTATCACAGGGTCTTTGTGGGGCTCCTCCTTCAGTGACCATTCTAATCACAACTGACAACTGTTCAGTGTGGCTGACATCTGAGGTGCAATCTAGGATGATAGAGAATCATTTTTGCCAGCTTGATGTCACTCACTATTATTGAAATGACCTTGTATTGCTGATTTAACTTGTTAACCAGGTAGCTGGTGGTGTGACTCAACGTCCCTTTTTGGATATGGTTAAGGTGCTCTTTTATGACTGGATCAAATTGTGCCATCAGTTCAAACGCTGAGGATATTTCCATTGGTGAAGAGGACAGTGTTTCTGTGTGTCCCCTTCGTGCCAGATTTCTAATTGCCGGAGACTGCACAATAGCAGTCAGACGTATCAATGCCTCCATCTTATCCTCTCAGCCTCTGAGTGCCATCTCATGCTTATCAATTGTTTCCCCCTTTTTGATCCTCATTTGCCAGTTCTTTCCATGTTTTCATGCAGTTTTGGTGTTCTAGACTGCTGTCGTGTGAAGTCAGCAAAGAACTTGCTTCTACACCTGCATTGCTTGCTGTTTAGGGTTTTAGGCTGGGTTTCTGTACAGCACTTTGAGATATCAGCTGATGTACAAAGGGCTATATAAATATTTGATTTGATTTCAACTTGCATGTTTCCAGTCTGTCTGTCCTGAGTTTGCTAAATACATTTTCTTCTTAGAAGAGAATTTGCAGCAGAAGAGGCTGTTGTTTCTTTCAGTATACACCAACCAACTTCTAGGGATTTTTTTCATGACTCACCAAGGTCTTCCTGAAATACTGGTGGTGGCAACTTCTTCCATCACTCTCATTCCTTGGGAAAACAAAGTCAGGTTGTACCTCACTTGGTCCTCTGCAAACTAGTTGTGTCTGAATTCTGTCAGTCAGAACTGAAGGCCAGTCAGCAGGGTCTGTAGACAGTTGTTCATCCTCAGCAGCAGGATTTGGTGGGATGCTGCTACAGGCATTTCTAATGGAGAGCACATGGGCATTAGTTTACACATGTTATTCACAGCATTTATAGCAGTGGAACATCAAATCAAAAGTTTTTTGTCACATGCGCCGAATACAACAGTGAAATGCTTACTTACAGGCTCTAACCAATAGCGCAAAAAAAAAACGTATTAGGTGAACAATACGTAGGTAAAGTAATAAAACATCAGTAAAAAGACAGGCTATATACAGTAGCGAGGCTATAAAAGTAGTGAGGCTACATACAGACACCGGTTAGTCAGGCTGATTGAGGTAGTATGTACATGTAGATATGGTTAAAGTGACTATGCATATATGATGAACAGAGAGTAGCAGTAGCATAGAAGAGGGGTTGGCGGGTGGGACACAATGCAGATAGCCCGGTTAGCCAATGTGCGGGAGCACTGGTTGGTCGGCCCAATTGAGACAGTATGTACATGAATGTATAGTTAAAGTGACTATGCATATATGATAAACAGAGAGTAGCAACAGCGTAAAAAGAGGGGTTGGGGGAGGCACACAATGCAAATAGTCGAGATAGCCATTTGATTACCTGTTCAGGAGTCTTATGGCTTGGGGGTAAAAACTGTTGAGAAGCCTTTTTGTCCTAGACATGGCACTCCGGTACAGCTTGCCATGCGGTAGTAGAGAGAACAGTCTATGACTGGGGTGGCTGGGGTCTTTGACAATTTTTAGGTCCTTCCTCTGACACCTCCTTGTGTAGAGGTCCTGGATGGCAGGCAGCTTAGTCCCAGTGATGTACTGGGCCATACGCACTGCCCCCTGTAGTGCCTTACAGTCAGAGGCTGAGCAATTGCCGTACCAGGCAGTAATGCAACAAGTCAGGATTGTCGTGTCTTTGGCTATGCCGGATTAAGTGATATGACATGCTATTCTATAAAATAATTTCTCTGTAATTAATATTACCTGGTTAAGGATAATCAGGTTTATGTAATTAACTAGAGTCGGGGCACCACAAAATAATGTTTATAGAGCTGTTATCCTCCGAATAAACTCTTAAAGACCTAGTAATCTTTTACATCAGTAGCAGTCAATATTTAATCGTCACTTTATTCAGTCTCATCTGAAAGTTGTCAATTCTTCTTCACGAACCCTGGTTAACAAGTTAAATCAGCAATACAAAATTTGGTTTAACCTCTTCAACCTATGGGGGCGCTATTTCATTATTGGATAAAAAAACGTGCCCGTTTTAAGCGCAATATTTTGTCACAAAAAGATGCTCGACTATGCATATAATTGACAGCTTTGGAAAGAAAACACTGACGTTTCCAAAACTGCAAAGATATTATCTGTGCGTGCCCCAGAACTGATGCTACAGGCGAAACCAAGATGAAACTTCAAAAAGGAAATGAGCAGGATTTTTGACGCTCTGTTTTTCATTGTCTCCTTATATGGCTGTGAAAGCGCCACTAATTAGCCTGCCCTTTCTATCATTTCTCCAAGTTGTCTGCAGCATTGTGACGTATTTGTAGGCACATCATTGGAAGATTGGCCATAAGAGACTACATTTACCACGTGTCCACCCGGTGTCCTTTGTTGAAATTGTTGCGTAATCTCCAAGCTGCTCGCATTCATCCATGTGATTGAGACAGAGAGGAGACTTCCAGGAATTATATATCATGAAGAGATATGTGAAAAACACCTTGAGGATTGATTCTAAACAACGTTTACCATGTTTCAGTCGATATTATGGAGTTAATGTGGAAGAAAGTTTGGAGTTTGGATGAATGAATATTCGTTTTTTTTTGGTAGCCAAACATGACGCAGAAAACGGACCGATTTCTCCTGCACAAATAATCTTTCAGGAAAAACTGAACTTTTGCTATCTAACTGAGAGTCTCCTCATTGAAAACATCCGAAGTTCTTCAAATGTAAATTATTTTATTTGAATGGTTTTCTGGTTTTTGTGAAAATGTTGCCTGCTGAATGCTAATGCCAAATGCTAATGCTAAATGCTAACGCTAGCTATCAATACTGTTACACAAATGCTTGTTTTGCTATGGTTGAGAAGCATATTTTTGAAAATCTGAGATGACAGTGTTGTTAACATTTACATTACATTACATTTTTTGAAAATCTGCATTCACCTTATGACATCCAGTGGGACAGTCACTTAACACT
The DNA here is from genome assembly GCF_021184085.1 of Oncorhynchus gorbuscha. Classification (NCBI taxonomy): domain Eukaryota; kingdom Metazoa; phylum Chordata; class Actinopteri; order Salmoniformes; family Salmonidae; genus Oncorhynchus; species Oncorhynchus gorbuscha. Next base: position 100,208,336 of record NC_060178.1, read on the forward strand.
TAACACTTAACAGTGCATCTAAAACTTAGGGGGGTGGGGTGAGAGGGATTTGTTAACAAAAGGCTAAGCTTGAGAGCTAGCATATTGATTTCATTTAATTTGCGATTTTCATGAATAGTTAACGTTGTGTTATGCTAATGAGCTTGCTGATAAATTTACACAATCCTGGATACATTTTTTTTCTTAGCTAAACGTGACGCACAGAATGGAGCGATTTCTCCTAAACAAATAATCTTTCAGGAAAAACTGAACATTTGCTATCTAACTGAGAGTCTCCTCATTGAAAACATCAGAAGTTCTTCAAAGGTAAATGATTTTATTTGAATGGTTTTCTGGTTTTTGTGAAAATGTTGCCTGCTGAATGCTAACGCTAAATACTATGCTAACTATCAGTGCTGTTACACAAATGCTTGTTTTGCTATGGTTGAGAAGCATATTTTTGAAAATCTGAGATGACAGTGTTGTTTACAAAAGGCTAAGCTTGAGAGCTAGCATATTTATTTCATTTAATTTGCGATTTTCATGAATAGTTAACGTTGCGTTATGGTAATGGCCTTGAGGCTGTAGTCACGATCCCGGATCCGGGATGGCTGACGCAAGAAGTTAATTATTTATTTACTAAATAATCACACAGATGGAACAGATATGACAGCTGGTTACACAAAGAAAGGGGGTTGGGTTTTGAATGAAAGAGTGGGAAGATTGAGGAACAAAAATATTTCTTTGTCTCTATTGGCCCGTAGGCAGCTATGCTATCGTAAATACAGTATCTTATGCATTCTAAATAACTGCCCATTTGAAAAAGGAAAATGCAATAAATATTTACTCTGAGCTGTGCTTCGGTAGATAGGTCATAGATAGAAGGCCAGGTTGTCCAGCATGTATCTCTTGTCCTCTGAAGAATGTCTCTGGTGGTAAAATGGATACCTTGTAGTATCATTGTGTGTGTTAGAATGCATACGTCTTCCATCCATTCCTAGCCCACGTTTACAGCGGCCTTGTGTATGTTGACCTGTTTAACCTTACTCACGTCGGCTACGGAGAGCGTGATTACACAGTCGTCTGGAACAGCTGATGCTCTCATGCATGCCTCAGTGTTGCTTGCCTTGAAGCAAGCATAAAAGTGATTTAGCTCGTCTGGTAGGCTCGTGTCACTGGGCAGCTCGCGGCTGTGCTTCCCTTTGTCGTCTGTATAGTTTACAAGCCCTGCCACATCGGAGCCGGTGTAGTATGATTCAATCTTAGCCCTGTATTGACACTTTGCCTGTTTGATGGTTCGTCGCAGGGCACAGCAGGATTTCTTGTAAGCTTCTGGATTAGAGTCCTTCACCTTGAAAGTGGAAGCTCTACCCTTTAGCTCAGTGCAAAAGTTGCCTGTAATCCATGGCTCCTGGTTGGGGTATGTACGTACATTCACTGTGGGGACGACGTCCTCGATGCATGTATTGATAAAGCCAGTGACTGATGTGGTGTACTCCACAATGCCATCGGAAGAATCCCGGGAACATGTTCCAGTCTGTGATAGCAAAACAGTCCTGTAGTTTAGCATCTGCTTCATCTGACCACGTTTTTATAGACCGAGTCACTGGTGCTTCCAGCTTTAATTTTTGCTTGTATGCAGGAATCAGGAGGATAGAGTTGTGGTCGGATTTACCACATGGAGGGCGAGGGAGAGCTTTGTACACGTCTCTGTGTGTGGAGTACATGTGATCTAGAATTTTTTTCCCCCTCTGGTTGCACATTTAACATGATGTTGGAGATTTGGTAGAACTGATTTAAGTTTCCCTGCATTAAAGTCTCCAGCCACTAGGAGCGCCGCCTCTGGGTGAGTGGTTTCTTGTTTGCTTATTTCCTTATACCCCTGACTGAGTGCGGTCTTTGTGCCAGCATCTGTCTGTGGTGGTAAAATAAACAGCCACGAAAAGTATAGCTGAAAACTCTCTAGGCAAGAAGTGTGTCCTGCAATTTATCACAATATACTCTACTTCAGTTGAGGAAAATCTAGACCACACATCCCACAATCATACCCAGTAATAATACAATCATCATTGTTACCTACAATATGGAAACTTTAAATCTTTGCAAAAGGGAAATTATTTATTTTGCTTATGTTATGCAGGGATGCACACAAACACGTGTGTGTGCCCACACATATCAACATATGCGTGCGCACAAACACACCTGAAGAGTCCTGCTGGGGGTCTTCATCCTCAGGCTCAGACACCTGTGTGGCTGAGGAGGTGGATGGCCCCCTTCCTAAAGCTCCAAGATCATTTCTGAAGAGGCCTGTGTAGCTGATGTAGATGGCTCCTCAATCTGGCCAGAGCCAGAGTGTGCTCCAAAATATTGCAGAAGTGCCCCAGAATTTTCATTGAAATACAGTATATGAGTCTGACACCCCAAATACATTTGTCGCACCTTTAAAATATACATCTCATTATGCACAATTTATCAAACTTTCAGAATAGGAACCAAATTAATCACACAACCTCCTTGACTAATTCTTGGCATAAAACACCCCAAAAGGTTCAATATATCACAAAAAATACAAAATATCAACATAATATAGATGTCTTTTAAGTTAACCTACAGCATTGGAAATTCATCTTACTGAGCTCAGGACCTAGTCAATATAATCACAGAAAACCTTTATGATGTCACCTCAATGAAAGTTAACCAAATCAATAACGTGCTAGTTAGGTTGTAATAGTTTTGCTGCAGGCTGCACACATTATCATGATGAAACTGAAATGATATCCAATGTTGTGTCAGCTAGTTGGACAGAAAACGGAATATTGTCGCTCTGTGTGTAATAGCATAGCAAGCAACATAGCTACATAGGCTAACAAATAAGTGTTATACTAGCCTATTTCATTACATGCATAATATTATACTCATAAAGAGATGACATAGCTGCATACATTTTATCTTTTGCATTTTCCTCCTCCTTGGCTTAGTCTCGTAGTGAGGAGCCTATAGAAAGTTGCTAGATTCATAAACATATTTTTGGCAATTCTGAAATGTATTGGAATAAATTACCAAACTATAAAACTAGCTAGTCAGCTATGGGTAACTGTAGCTAGCAACATGGCAGGTGGGCTACCTAGCTATGGTAGCTTACTAGGTACATTAATAGCTTTAGGTTGGTTGTTTTTAAGCTCCACTTCAAGATTTCCACCAAGGTCGTTGCCTCTGCGATCATCACTCTCCCTTGCTTGGGTAAGGGACATTTAAGGTACACTTGGATGTGACATTGTAAAACGTCATTCAAGGGCTGAGGGTTTAGGGCCGAGGGTGGTCTACTTTGAGTTTGAAACGAAGCCCTAGACTACTGTCTATAGCTTGCTATATGGTGGTATTCAAACTGAGGTTAATCAATGCAAACAGATATTTTGATTAGCTAGGTAAATAACTAGCTAACGTTACTGATAGAGGAATTCTAAATTCCTTTATGTTTTATTGCAAAACCAATTCAATTCGCACTCATTTCTAATTCATGATAAGTTGTAAGTTTATCATTTGCATGAATTAGCAAGAGACCAGTCTTAAAAACAAGTTCAGCATTTATCCTTGATGAGTACTGATCCATAATACAAAGAACATTACATTTTAAGGAGAGAACATAAAATGACGTCATCAGTTTCACCCCCTCTCTCCGATTCTCACAAGAGCCCATTGTTTTTAGGTCTGAAACTCTTCTCTTACTCCCCCCATAAAACTACATTCCAAACTGTCTAAAAGATATACTTTTTTCTCCCCTAATGGAACATAACCCAAACATCCTTATCTTGTCTGAAAAGATATATCATCTCTGCCTCCTTAACTTCCCAAGAGGCACAGACAATTAATTCGTTCTGCTTACATTTTCAGTAACAGTTCATACCATAACATAATAGTATTAGAATAAGTGGTTCTAATCAATAATGTATACATAATTAATCATTTCAACCATAATTTCCTCTATCAGTTACGTAGCTAACGTTAGCTTGTTTGTACAAAGTCCAAAAGACTACATGGCAGGACCAAGTTTGGGAAACCCTGTTCTACTACACTGCCCACACTGATGTATGGCAAAGTGGCGAGTTGTGGGCATGCGCATGTCACGGAGCACTGGGCCATCTCTATGTGCTTGTTGATGTCCTCCTTCCACTGGAACATCTAACTAGTCCACTGTGTGATGTCAAAGTAGACCACCATTGTCCCAGGGAACATTCTGATGACTACCTCGAAGTCTGCTCTCGTCTGACGCACCAGGGCTGTCCCCTTTGTGTGTTCCAAGTCGTCTCTCACGGTCACTTCGCCTTGGAGAGAGTGTATTTCAGAAACCTTCCATTGAGAACAGCTCTTGCCAGCTACATTGCGTAATCCTCCTGTAGTCATGTAATCAAATCAAATTGTATTTGTCACATACACATTGTTAGCAGATGTTAATGTGAGTGTAGCGAAATGCTTGTGCTTCTAGTTCCGACAATGCAGTAATAACCAACGAGTAATCTAACCTAACAATTCCACAACTACTACCTTATACACACAAGTGTAAAGGGATAAAGAATATGTACATAAAGATATAAGAATGAGTGATGGTACAGAACAGCATAGGCAAGATGCAGTAGATGTTATAGAGTACCATATATACACATGAGATGAGTAATGTAGGGTATGTAAACATTATATTAAAACCTGTTATGGCTAGCGTTCCCCTAGGGGAACTCCCCCCCCAATTCAGCTGTAAAGGTAGCACGGGAAATTCAAAAAATATTCTTTAGAAATATTTCACTTTCACACATTAACAAGTCCAATACAGCAAATGAAAGATAAACATCTTGTTAACCTCTCTGCGCACGGAACCCGCTAGCGGGCTGAAATTCCACAACATACGGTGATCGCTACATAAATAGTAATATTAAACGCTACATAAATAGTCATATTGAAAATACAAGTGTCTCACATGTATCGAAAGCCTAGAATCTTGCTTATCCAACTGCGTTGTCAGATTTAAAAAAGGATTTACTGTGAAAGAATACGATGCAATTATCTGAGCATAGAGCCCCATAAAAAAAAATGTTTTTTTAACCTCTTGAGACTCTAGGGGCAGTATTTCATTTTTGGATAAAAAGACGAACTCGTTTTAAGCGCAATATTTTGTCACGAAAAGATGCTCGACTATGCATGGAATTGATAGCTTTGGAAAGACAACACTCTGACGTTTCCAGAACTGCAAAGATTTTCACTGTGAGTGCCCTAGAACAAAAGCTTCAGGCAAAACCAAGATGTTTCTGCAACCAGGAAATGAACAGGATTTCTGAGGCTATGTTTTGCATTATCTCCTTATATGGCTGTGAATGCGACAGGAATGAGCCTACCCTTTCTATCGTTTCCCCAAGGGGTCTGGAGCATTGTGACGTATTGTGACCATAAGAGACTACATTTGCCAAGTGTCGGCACGGTGTCGGTGTCCTGCGTGGAAATTGGTATTTTTCCATGGGATTCTGAGAAAAACCATGCTTCCACGAACGACATATCAATGAAGAGATATTTGACAAAACACCTCGAGGATTGATTCAAACAACGTTTTCCATGTTTCGGTCGATATTATGGAGTTAATTCGGAAAAAGAAGTTTGACGTTTTGGTGACTGAATTTTCGGTTCGTTTCGGTAGCCAAATGTGTAGTAACAAAACGGAGCGATTTCTCCTACACAAAGAATCTTTCAGGAAAAACTGGACATCTGCTATGTAACTGAGAGTCTCCTCATTGAAACATCTGAAGATCTTCAAAGGTAAATTATTTTATTTGATTCCTTTGCTGGTTTTTGTGAATATGTTGCGTGCTAAATGCTACGCTAAATGCTAAGCTAGCCATCAACACTCTTACACAAATGATTGATTTTCTATGGTTCAAAAGCATATTTTGAAAATCTGAGATGACAGTGTTGTTAAGAAAAGGCTAAGCTTGGGAGCAGGCATATTTATTTCATTTCATTTGCGATTTTTAGAAATCATTAACATTGCGTTATGGTAATGAGCTTGAGGCTGTAGTCACGATACCGGATCCGGGATGGCTCGGCGCAAGAGGTTAACCAGCACAGGTGTAACATAATCACAAACTACATTAAAATAAATAGTTTACCTTTGACAATCTTCGTCTGTTTGCAATTCCAATGCTCATTGTTACACAATGAATGATCCTTTGTTTGATCAAATCCATTTTTATAGCCTAACACGAAACATTTTGTTAACTGCTTGTGTCGTGAATTCCGTCTCATTCCATTTTCAACGACACATTCCAGGTAAATAACCCACACAGAACGTAACTTTTCCAGTCATGTTTGGTTTCACTGCAATTGTTTGTAACACAATCAAACCTGATGGGCCATTTTGCGGGACGTATTGAGTGAAAGAAACCGATTTGAAGACAACAAGTCATAACATCATTGTGCACCAATGATTTGCCCGCTGTTTCGTTGATTGACTGTCTTTTAACCCAATGACCACTGATCGTCTTGAAATCTAGCTGGGTGGACAGCCAATGAGCTGAGCTAAATGGCAATACGCCATGTTTATGTGTTGCAAGACCGTAAAGAGAGTCATTCACTATTGAAGTTTCATACCGGAAGGAGAAGCACATATTACGCACTGCATTGTTTGGTGAACGCTTCTGAATGTTTCTATATCAATAATTATGGCGACGAAGTCAGGGAAAGCTAAATCTAAGTCTAGATATACAGATGTACATACAATTTTAGACTACATTGATTGGGAAGGTGAGACAGAGATTGTTGTAGGACGCTTCATTTAGCGATTGTGGAGGAATAGTTTTTGAACGGGAGAGGACATTGTTTTGGACTGGTAAGTTCTTATTATGCTAATGCACTTGTTTGAAATGAATAATATAAAATATTATTTGTGATATTTTTTACATTTTAGAAGCAATATATAAACATGTAATGTTATGAAATATGAGATCTGTTTATTTGATGGGGAGAGGGCAGGACCACATCAATGGCCAAAGTGAAATGGAGACAGTAGATCTAGCTGGTCTGTCGTAATATAATAGAGACAGTGGATCTAGCTGGTCTGTCATAATATAATAGAGACAGTAGATCTAGCTGAAATGTCATAATATAAAAGAGACAGTAGATCTAGCAGGTAATAATAATATAATAATATATTCAGCCTTCAACTCTCTATATATATCTGTTTATTATACCTGTTGATACAGGGCTCATATGTGAAACTATTCTAACTGAACATTTTCTTTCACAGTGACACTGACTCCGAATGGGAGTCTTATCCGGTGTCCTGTGTGAATTTAAGTATGCTCACTCTAATTCTCTCTTTCTCTCGGAGGAGGACCTGAGCCCTAGGACCATGCCTGGCATGATGACTCCTTGCTGTCCCCAGTCCACCTGGCCTTGCCGCTGTTCCAGTTTCAACTGTTCTGCCTGCGACTATGGAACCCTAAACTGTTCATTTTTACTTTTGAGGTGCTGTCCTGTTGCACACTCTACAACCACTGTGATCTGCAGCCGGAACAGCCAGAAGAGGACTGGCCACCCCTCATAGCCTGGTCCCTCTAGGTTTCTTCCTAGGTTTTGGCCTTTCTAGGGAGTTTTTCCTAGCCACCGTGCTTCTACACCTGCATTGCTTGCTGTTTGGGGTTTTAGGCTGGGGCTATATAACTTGATTTGATAAGAGGACTGAGGGTCTTCCAAATATTGAAAGTGTGTAAATACTTACCCATGTTATTTTGTAAATGTGTATATATATATATATATATATTATTTTTTTCAAATATTTTTTAATCAATAATAATATTTTTTTCCATTTGTTTTCTCCAGTTTTTGGGGGGTGTGTGTTAGAATACCATTTTGTATTTTGTATATAGTTATTTGTCTTAAAATGTATACCTTCACCAATTTGGCCACTTGGGTAAATTTGGGCTATTTGTGGGATACCTGGGCGACTTCATGATAAATGTCATGTAGCACACTCATTTTGGAAGTTATCATTCTGAAACTTTGCACAAGTACTGTTGCCCTCATATTTTTTTCACTGAAATTGTGCCCATCATCCTATCTGAATGTTTGTTTTATCTTGTTCATTTTAAAAATGATACGAAAATACAAATCTTGTGTTTTTTTTCATTGTTTTATCTAAACCAGATCTATTGTGTTATATTCTCCAACATTCAATTCACATGTACACAAACTTCAGAGTGTTTTCTTTCAAATGGTACCAATAATATTTATTTTTTATTTTTATTTCACCTTTATTTAACCAGGTAGGCAAGTTGAGAACAAGTTCTCATTTACAAAGCAAAGCAGTTCGACAGATACAACGACACAGAGTTACACATGGAGTAAAACAAACATACAGTCAATAGTACAGTATAAACAAGTCTATATACAATGTGAGCAAATGAGGTGAGAAGGGAGGTAAAGGCAAAAAAAGGCCATGGTGGCAAAGTAAATACAATATAGCAAGTAAAACACTGGAATGGTAGTTTTGCAATGGAAGAATGTGCAAAGTAGAAATAAAAATAATGGGGTGCAAAGGAGCAAAATAAATAAATTAATTAAATACAGTTGGGAAAGAGGTAGTTGTTTGGGCTAAATTATAGGTGGGCTATGTACAGGTGCAGTAATCTGTAAGATGCTCTGACAGTTGGTGCTTAAAGCTAGTGAGGGAGATAAGTGTTTCCAGTTTCAGAGATTTTTGTAGTTCGTTCCAGTCATTGGCAGCAGAGAACTGGAAGGAGAGGCGGCCAAAGAAAGAATTGGTTTTGGGGGTGACTAGAGAGATATACCTGCTGGAGCGTGTGCTACAGGTGGGGGATGCTATGGTGACCAGCGAGCTGAGATAAGGGGGGACTTTACCCAGCAGGGTCTTGTAGATGACATGGAGCCAGTGGGTTTGGCGACGAGTATGAAGCGAGGGCCAGCCAACGAGAGCGTACAGGTCGCAATGGTGGGTAGTATATGGGGCTTTGGTGACAAAACGGATTGCACTGTGATAGACTGCATCCAATTTGTTGAGTAGGGTATTGGAGGCTATTTTGTAAATAACATCTCCAAAGTCGAGGATTGGTAGGATGGTCAGTTTTACAGGGGTATGTTTGGCAGCATGAGTGAAGGATGCTTTGTTGCGAAATAGGAAGCCAATTCTAGATTTAACTTTGGATTGGAGATGTTTGATATGGGTCTGGAAGGAGAGTTTACAGTCTAACCAGACACCTAAGTATTTGTAGTTGTCCACGTATTCTAAGTCAGAGCCGTCCAGAGTAGTGATGTTGGACAGGCGGGTAGGTGCAGGTAGCGATCGGTTGAAGAGCATGCATTTAGTTTTACTTGTATTTAAGAGCAATTGGAGGCCACGGAAGGAGAGTTGTATGGCATTGAAGCATGCCTGGAGGGTAGTTAACACAGTGTCCAAAGAAGGGCCGGAAGTATACAGAATGGTGTCGTCTGCGTAGGAGGTGGATCAGGGACTCACCAGCAGCAAGAGCGACCTCATTGATGTATACAGAGAAGAGAGTCGGTCCAAGAATTGAACCCTGTGGCACCCCCATAGAGACTGCCAGAGGTCCGGACAGCAGACCCTCCGATTTGACACACTGAACTCTATCAGAGAAGTAGTTGGTGAACCAGGCGAGGCAATCATTTGAGAAACCAAGGCTGTCGAGTCTGCCGATGAGGATGTGGTGGTTGACAGAGTCGAAAGCCTTGGCCAGATCAATGAATACGGCTGCACAGTAATGTTTCTTATCGATGGCGGTTAGGATATCGTTTAGGACCTTGAGCGTGGTTGAGGTGCACCCATGACCAGCTCTGAAACCAGATTGCATAGCAGAGAAGGTATGGTGAGATTCGAAATGGTCGGTAATCTGTTTGTTGACTTGGCTTTCGAAGACCTTAGAAAGGCATGGTAGGATAGATATAGGTCTGTAGCAGTTTGGGTCAAGAGTGTCCCCCCCTTTGAAGAGGGGGATGACCACAGCTGCTTTCCAATCTTTGGGAATCTCAGACGACACGGAAGAGAGGTTGAACAGGCTAGTAATGGGGGTGGCAACAATTTCGGCAGATAATTTTAGAAAGAAAGGGTCCAGATTGTCTAGCCCGGCTGATTTGTAGGGGTCCAGATTTTTCAGCTCTTTCAGAACATCAGCTGAATGGATTTGGGAGAAGGAGAAATGGGGAAGGCTTGGGCGAGTTGCTGTTGGGGGTGCAGTGCTGTTGACCGGGGTAGGAGTAGCCAGGTGGAAAGTGCTTATTGAAATTCTCAATTCTCAATTATGGAAATTCTCAATTATGGAAAAATGCTTATTGAAATTCTCAATTATGGTGGATTTATCAGTGGTGACAGTGTTTCCTATCTTCAGTGCAGTGGGCAGCTGGGAGGAGGTGTTCTTATTCTCCATGGACTTTACAGTGTCCCAGAACTTTTTTGAGTTAGTGTTGCAGGAAGCAAATTTCTGCTTGAAAAAGCTAGCCTTGGCTTTTCTAACTGCCTGTGTATAACGGTTTCTAGCTTCCCTGAACAGCTGCATATCACGGGGGCTGTTCGATGCTAATGCAGAACGCCATAGGATGTTTTTGTGTTGGTTAAGGGTAGTTAGGTCTGGGGAGAACCAAGGGCTATATCTGTTCCTGGTTCTAAATTTCTTGAATGGGGCATGTTTATTTAAGATGGTTAGGAAGGCATTTAAAAAAATATCCAGGCATCCTCTACTGACGGGATGAGATCAATATCCTTCCAGGATACCCCGGCCAGGTCGATTAGAAAGGCCTGCTCGCTGAAGTGTTTCAGGGAGCGTTTTACAGTGATGAGTGGAGGTCGTTTGACCGCTGACCCATTACGGATGCAGGCAATGAGGTAGTGATCGCTGAGATCTTGGTTGAAGACAGCAGAGGTGTATTTAGAGGGGAAGTTGGTTAGGATGATATCTATGAGTGTGCCCGTGTTTAAGGCTTTGGGGGGGTACCTGGTAGGTTCATTGATAATTTGAGTGAGATTGAGGGCATCAAGTTTAGATTGTGGGATGGCTGGGGTGTTAAGCATGTTACAGTTTAGGTCGCCTAGCAGCACGAGCTCTGAAGATAGATGGGGGGCAATCAGTTCACATATGGTGTCCAGAGCACAGCTGGGGGCAGAGGGTGGTCTATAGCAGGCGGCAACGATGAGAGACTTGTTTTTAGAGAGGTGGATTTTTAAAGGTAGAAGTTCAAATTGTTTGGGTACAGACCTGGATAGTAGGACAGAACTCTGCAGGCTATCTTTGCAGTAGATTGCAACACCGCCCCCTTTGGCAGTTCTATCTTGTCTGAAAATGTTGTAATTTGGAATTAAAATTTCAGAATTTTTGGTGGTCTTCCAAAGCCAGAATTCAGACACAGCTAGACCATCCGGGTTGGCAGAGTGTGCTAAAGCAGTGAATAGAACAAACTTAGGGAGGAGGCTTCTAATGTTAACATGCATGAAACCAAGGCTATTACGGTTACAGAATTCATCAAAAGAGAGCGCCTGGGGAATAGGAGTGGAGCTAGGCACTGCAGGGCCTGGATTCACCTCTACGTCGCCAGAGGAACATAGGAGGAGAAGAATAAGGGTACGGCTAAAAGCAATAAGAATTGGTCGTCTAGAACGTCTGGAACAGAGAGTAAAAGGAGGTTTCTGGTGGCGATAAAATAGCATCAAGGTATAATGTACAGACAAAGGTATGGTAGGGTGTGAATACAGTGGAGGTAAACCTAGGTATTGAGTGATGAAGAGATATTGTCTCTAGAAACATATTGAAACCAGGAGATGTCATTCATGTGTGGGTGGTGGAAGAAACATCATTGAAACCAGTGAAATGTCTAACCCAATGGTGGAACAAATGCCAGGTGGGTGGTGGAACTAAACCCCATTGGAATAAGGTAGGTTAGTAATCCCTCTCACCCCACCCCCTAAGTTTTAGAGGACTATTGAGGCTCCCACTGGATGTCAGTGAAATAAGCCAATAAACACTAACCAGAACAGCAATGGACAAGACATATTGACATTAAGGAGAGGCATCCTTAGTCAAGTGATCAAAAGAGTCCAGAGAGTGGAGTGGTTGGTTTGGGGGTCACGGCGATTTAGACAGCTAGCCAGGACATCGGTAGCAAGCTAGCATAGGATGGAGGTCTGTTGTTAACCTCTTGCGTTCCGTCAGTAGATTAGTGGGGTTCCGTGTGGTAGAGGGGATTAGTCCAAATCACACAACATTTTTTATAAAAACAATAGATATAGTTATAGAGGCCCAATAAGAAACATAATATTAATAAAAATAAATAAATTGTCCGATTGTCTATTCTGAGAGCAGCCGGTAAGACAGCTAACGGTTAGCAGGCCGCAGATGGGCTTTCAGGTAACGTCTCGACGGAGGAGCCAGCCGGATCTCCTTCGGGTAGATAACGTCGGCAGTCCAGTTGTGAAGGCCCGGTGGGGCTCCGCGTAGGCAGTAAAAACAGGTCCGGATAGGTGACTGCAGCCCAGGAGTGATTGACGGAGTTCAGGAGTGATTGACGGAGCTGGCTAGCTCCGGAGTAAATGATGTTTGCTCCGGAATCGACGAGAGCAGACAGACACACGGATAGCAGCTAGCTAGCTGTGAGATCCGGGAATGAATGTCTAGAGAGCAGTTGAAATCCAAGGACATGGAGAGAAAAATTGGTCCGGTATGTTCCGTTCCGAGCCGCGCCATACAAAACTGGCGATAGATTTTCGAGCTAAAGGATAGCTGATGACCACAAACCGTGGTTAGCTGAATACTAACGATTTGCCAGTAAAGAAGCTAACTAGCTTCTGATTAGCTTCTAGCTAGCTCCTGGCTAGCTTCTGGTTAGTTTCTGGCTAGCTTCTTGGAGTTTCTAGCTAGCATCTTGGAGGATTGCAGATTTGAGGTAAATAATACTTATTTATAAATATAAATTGGTGAGGCGGGTTGCAGGAGTGTTTTGAAGATGAGTTGATAGAAAATAATAATAAAATGTATGTGAAAAAAATTGTAAATATATATATATATACACAGGACACGACAAGACGAGGACAAAAGGCGTCTGAACTGCTATGCCATCTCGGACTATCGGACAATATGCATATCCTTGGTTCTGTGCCTGAGCTACAGGCTGTTAGATTTGGGTATGTCTTCAGGCAGAAATTGCACAAAGTAGGGGGGAGCTGTAAGAGGTTTAACCTGTTATGGTTTCAGAGTGACAACTAAAAATACAAATTCGTAACATTAAACATTCTTGAAAATGCAAGTGTCTTACACCCTTCAAAATATTAGAATCTTGGTAATCAAACTACGTTTTCCAATTTAAAATAGCTATTACAGAGAACAAATACCATGTTTTTGTTTGAGAAGAGCAATCAACAACAGAAACACTTTCTGCCATGACCATTTTTACACATTCACATCTGAAGGTAAAATTATGACTTACATTCTGATATCTTGCTCTTATTTCTCTTCCTGAGGGTCCCAGCAATCAAATGAAGTCTCGTTTTCTTTGATAAAATCCATTTTTATAACCTAAATCGAAACATTTTGTAAACCGTTTGTGCCGTGAATTCCATCTCTATCAATTTTTTACAGAGCATTCGACGTGATTACACACCGTAAACAATTGTTTATCTAGTCATGGTTGGTTTCAGTGCATTCCTCTGGATGTTTGCAACACAGCCAAACGTCATTGTTATTTTTTTGCGGGGAATATTGACTGAAGTGAACTGATTTGAAGACAACAAGCAATGACTACCTTACGCACCAATAATTTTAACGAAGCTTCATTGATAGACTATATTTCTGCCCAATGACCACTGATCTTCTTGAAATCTAGCTGGGTAGATAGCCAATGAGCTGAGGTAAACGCCAGTATGTAATGGTTTTTGGGGTGGACCACCATTCCTTGTTTGCATTCGCATGCTTAAGGAACTCCATTCTCGCCTTGACGATCGGAGGAGTTGCTGTAAGGCTTTTTACGCACAGCTGTATTTCAGAAAGTTTTCAAGGATTTCATTGAAGATATCATGGCAAATAAATCAGGCAAAGCGAAGTCAATGTCTAAAGTGAAAGTGAAAAAGTGAGACAGACTTTTTGTTTGATGAATCTCGGAGTGTTATGATTCAAACAAACTGAGGAGCCGTTTCTGCAAGGACAGGACGTACTTCTGGACGGGTAAGTGCTAATGCAATGAAATGTGTGGTTTGTTTGTGTGTGTGTGTTGGTTTGGGTGTGTGTGTGTGTGTGTGTGTATATATATATATATATTTTCTCCCCATGTCAGATTATATTTTCCATTTTTTTATTCAAATGGAATGGAGTAGAACAGCAAACACACACATGACCACTGCGCCTGCTACTCCTCTCCATTTCCATATGAAATAGCCATTGGGTGCTGTTCAAGAGAGGGCAGGCCCACAACATTTACATTTACATTTAAGTCATTTAGCAGACGCTCTTATCCAGAGCGACTTACAAATTGGTGCATTCGCCTTATGACATCCAGTGGAACAGCCACTTTACAACAATGGCCGGAGTTGAATGGAACAGCACTTCACCTTAGTGACTGTTCACTCTGCTCTATACAATATATATCTGTTTATTTTATGTGATGATAAAAGGCTCATACAATACAAATATTTTGTTAAATGTTTTCTTTCACAGTGATAGTGACTCCGACTGGGAGCCCCCGGTGCCAAGCTGCCCGCTCTACCTCTGCCCCCAGTGGTGTTCATATGCCACAGTTCATTACTGCAGGCATGACTGTGCCTCAGGGCCAAAAGGGCACAGCATGGAGGCGTCGTTGTGTTCTGTGTCGCATGAAATGCACACCGTGTTCAGTTTGCCTCTGCTTTACGTCAGAAAGCGACTGCAGCAAAATATTGTGACAAGCACTTCCAAAGGGTGTACTGTTTTTTTTTTCATTTTAGTTTTTTTTTGTTTGTGTGTGTTAGAATTGCTTTTTGATATGTTGCATATAGTTATTTGCACTGCTGTATATAGTTATAGGTCATTTCACCAATTTGGCAACTTGGGTACATTTGGGCAACTTGTGTGGGACACCTGGGTGACTTCATGCTAAATGTCATGTAGCTCACCCATTCCTGAAGTTATCGGTCTGAAACTTTGCACACCTACAGTTGCCCTCTTGTGTTATCCATCAAATTTATCTCCAGCATCCTATCTGACTGTGTGGCTATTCTAGTACATGTGAAAGATGATCCTAAAACAATAAAAAACAGAAAACGTATGCTCTTTCTTTCTCTTTTCTTCCACCAGATCTACTGTGTTATATTCTCCTACATTCAATTAACATTTCCACAAACTTCAGAATGTTTCCATTCAAATAATACCAAGAATATGCATATCCTTGCCTCTGGGGCTGAGCTACAGGCAGTTAGATTAGGGTATGTATTCAGGTGGAAATTGAGAACAAAGGGATGCAGCCATAACAGGTTTTAAATTCATGTAAGTTCTTAAACATTTGCAGAGTCTTCTGAAGGAAAAATGTTTGTTTTTTTCTGTCCTGGGATAATCGATGTTCTAATGGACACTTACATGGCCATTTTCCACCTATGGAGTGGAATACTGCTGGGTAACCTTACAAGATATTGTAATGTGACCAACACAACATTGCAATCAGTGAAATCACAGGACACCAACTGCTATGTGGAACAGTAGTTCTGGATAATGAAGCATTCCATTTTGCAAAAGAAGAAATTTCTCCATCCAGCTGAATTCATTTTGAAAATGCATGCCACCCTCCAAGGAAGGTATAGGGAGCACATAATAAAACATGATCTGCCAGAATCACTGTTCACTAAATCCCTCTACCGCAACAAGCCGTTGAACCAGGAAGAGGAGCAGAGGACACTGTCTGCAGTGAGGGAGATATGGGGGAGGAACTGTGTTGGTCTTGAACCCGAGCAGCAGGAACGGTTGTGGCAGTTGCTGTTTGAATTCAGAGACAGCTTTGCGTTGAGTGAGGAAGAGGTGGGTCAGACTCATCTGGTGCAGCATGAGATCGACACAGGTGATGCTCGACCCATCAAGATGCGTCCCCGCCGTATCCCGCTGGCACGCCAGGAGGAGGCAGACTAGGCTGTGTTGGAGATGCAGCGGGCAGACTTCATTGAGCCCTCAGACAGCCCCTGGGCGGCGCCAGTCGTCATGGTTCCGAAGAAGGGGGGCAAGCTGAGGTTCTGTGCGGACTACAGGCGGCTGAATGAGGTAACCAGGAAGGACTCATACCCCATATCGATGAGTCGCTGGACCTGGTTAGGGGGTCCTCCTGGTTCTCCTCACTAGACCTCCGCAGTGGCTACTGGCAGGTGCCCCTCTCCCCAGAGGCCAGAGCCAAAACTGCGTTCTCCACTAACAGAGGACACTGGCAGTTCAAGGTCCTGTGCTTTGGCCTGTGCAACGCTCCAGCTACTTTTGAGCGTTTGATGGACAGGGTGCTGGATGGCATCCCCCGACAGCAGTGTCTGGTATACCTCGAAGACATCCTGGCCCATGGCAGCTCCTTCCAGTCAGCCCTGGGGGCGCTACGGCGTGTGCTGGAGAGGGTGGCTGCCGCAGGTCTGAAGCTCCACCCCGAGAAGTGCCACTTCATGAGGAGAGAGGTGTCCTTCTTGGGCCACCGAGTGGGGAAGGAGGGGATCAGCACCATGGAGGACAAGGTAGGGGCTGTCAGAGACTGGCCCACCCCCACCGACCAGCGTCAGCTGAAGAGCTTCCTGGGCCTGGCCTCGTACTACAGGAGGTTTGTACGGGGCTTCTCAAGCGTTGCTGCTCCACTGAACCGCCTGCTGCCGAAGGACAAGGCTTTCACTTGGACAGTGGAGTGTGAGGAGGCGTTCAACACCCTCAAACGTGCACTGATCGAGGCCCCCGTGCTCGCCCCCCCTGACCTCACCTTGCCCTTTATCCTGGACACAGACGCGAGCAATGTGGGCATGAGTTGGGGTGCTGGCCCAGGTGGGGCCAGAGGGGGAGAGAGTGGTGGCGTACTTCAGCAAAACATTTGACAAACATGAGCGCCGCTACTGTGTCACCCGGCGGGAGCTCTTGGCTGTTGTGGCTTCCGTCAAACACTTCAAGTACTACCTGGGTGGTCTGCCCTTTACTGTAAGGACTGACCACTCTGCTCTCCAGTGGCTCATGTCTTTCAGAGAGCCAGAGGGGCAGGTGGCATGCTGGTTGGAGGAGCTTCAGCCGTATGACTTCACGGTGGTGCACAGGGCAGGGGCACGCCACTCCAACGCCGACGCCATGTCCCGTCGGCCCTGTACTGCAGACGGCTGCCGCCACTGTGAACGGAGAGAGGGACGGGAGACAGAGCTGCGGGCAGAGGAGGGTGTCTGTGCCACAGTGTGTCGGGCGAGCGGGCCTGTCTGCTGTGAGCTGCAGACTGTCGACGTGGCTGAATGGCGGCAGCAGCAGGGACGGGACACAGACCTACAGCCAGTGCTACAGTGGGTAGAGGCGCAGGTGAGGCCACCATGGGAAGAGGTGACAGCGCTCTCACTCGCGACCAAAGGGTTGTGGTCGAAGTTTGAGAGACTGCGGCTGGCTGAGGGCGTGCTACAGCGGGCATGGAAGGAGTCAGCTACGGGAGAGGAGAGGTGGCAGGTGGTGGTCCCAAAAGCATTGCGGGAGGCTGTGCTCCAGAGTACTCATGGGGGGGTGGGGACTGGACACTTTGGGGTCACAAAAACACTGCGCCGTCTCCGTCAGGGCTTCTACTGGGGGCAGCACAAGAGGGATGTGGAGGACTTTTGTCGCTGCTGTGACAACTGCACAGCGAGAAAGGGCCCCCCAGGCCGCTCTCATGCTCAGCTCCAACAGTTCCCAGTGGGGGCTCCCATGGAGAGGGTGGGAGTGGATGTAGTTGGGCCGTTTCCCACCACAGACAGTGGAAACCGCTGGGTGCTCACGGCCATGGACTATTTCACAAAATGGCCCGAGGCCTATGCTCTGCCTGACCAGGAGGCAGAGACTATCGTCGACGCCCTGACAGCGGGGATGTTCAGCAGGTTGCAGAGTCCATCCACAGCGACCAAGGCAGAAACTTTGAGTCCCGTGTGTTCGCCACCATCTGTGAGAGGCTGGGTATGCACAAGACCCGCACTACTCCTCTCCATCCTCAAACTGATGGCCTTGTGGAGCGCTTCAACAAAACGCTTGGACAGCAGCTGGCCATCGTCTCTTCCAAACACCAGCGTGACTGGGACAAGCACCTGCCTATGGTCCTCATGGCATGCCGCTCCGCTGTCCAAGACTCCACCTCCTGCACGCCTGCCCTCCTCATGCTGGGGAGAGAGATCCGCACCCCTGCGGAGATGGCGTTTGGTCGGCC
Source organism: Oncorhynchus gorbuscha (assembly GCF_021184085.1). Taxonomy (NCBI): domain Eukaryota; kingdom Metazoa; phylum Chordata; class Actinopteri; order Salmoniformes; family Salmonidae; genus Oncorhynchus; species Oncorhynchus gorbuscha. Next base: position 100,226,720 of record NC_060178.1, read on the forward strand.
CCTGGATAGCCCTCATGTTCCTCCGGGGCCGGAGTATGCCCGGAGACTCCAGGACCGCCTGGAGACAGCCCACACCTTCGCCAGAGAGCAGCTGGTGAATGCAGGTGTGAGGCAGAAAAGGAACTATGACGTGCACACCCGGGGAAGGCACTTTGTGGCTGGGGAGCTGGTCTGGGTCTACAGCCCCCTAAGGAAAAAAGGCAGATGCCCCAAGTTGGACAGTCACTGGGTGGGACCCTGCAGTGTCCTGGAGAGGGTAGGGGAGGTTGTGTACCGGGTGCAGCTTCCTCCCAGGGGGAGAAAGGTGGCACTGCACCGGGACAGGTTAGCCCCATACAGAGGGGCCTCTTCTCCCCAAACCCCAGGAACCCCTACAATTCCCCTCTCTGGCAATGACATTCTCCAGGCACCCACCCTCAGGTTCCGCAGACAAGGCTCCAGACAGCCCACTCCCCCTGTCTCCCCCCCCTGTGTCACCGCGTGGTTCCCCAGAGCCACGGACTGTATTACCCGTTCCCGCTTCCTTGTCCCCCATATCCCTGCCTTCATCCCCTGGTTCCCAGAGGGGCACTCTGCGACCATCACGGCCACGCAGGCAAAGGAGACCTCCAGGTCGCTTCAGAGACTTTGTTTGTTCCCTCGGGGACGAGGGACTTTGTGGTGGGGGGGGCTGTGTAGCGACCCGCACAGATAGCTGTGTGTTATGTGTTAGGCTAGGAGGTGCTTGTGTTGTACTGACCAGTACCCGGTTTTCGCGGGGTCCGACATGTCAATCAACCTGCTATCTGCCAATCACGGGAATGCCTGGAATGTTCTGATGCCGGGCATCCTGGTGGTTGGCGGAGTGGCGTGGAGCATTGGAAGTTAAGACCAGGTTCAGCCTTTGTTCTCTCTCTCTTACGCCTGGGCTTCACAAGAGGTCACGATTGGCTTGTGGGTTATCTGTCATCTATTTGGCGTGTGCTACGGCCCAAACAGTAGCCTGTGTAAAGTTGGTTTAATAAACCGTCAATTCGCAAACTCAAGCCTCTGTCTGGACAATTGTTCATTTATGATCTAGTCAGGTCATTACAATACCTTCAGTTCAGCAAGTAGTTCACAAGAGTCCCGCATCCGAAAGCTTTGTGCAATTTTCTCCATAAGCAAACAGCTGTGAAAGGCAGTCGGCTGGCTGGCAATATAGCTACAGTACTGACTGGGGACAGTTTGCGATGATATAGAGTTGTTAGTGAGTGTGCATCTTTTCTGCGTGAAATTGCCATTTAAACATCAAAATGAAATATATTCTAATAACTATTTTTCGAAGTTGAATATTATTTCCCCACAAAAATATCCAACTGAAAATGTACACAATTCTCAGATAACGGGTGGCCACTGTCGTGCTGTCGTGAAGCGCTTTGTAACGATACATCGACAGTCGTTTAATCAACCTGGAAATCGCTGATTTCACAGCTATCCATTAATCAACCTAACATTTATAAATACAACATCTTATGAAGACTCTGAGAAACGTCATCAAATAGCTATTGCTTTAAATAATCCATCTAATCTAGCAAAATAGTAATGAATGACAACTGAAGGTTAGACATAACTACCCAGCTTTGGTTTATATTCTCCTTGGTTTATTATACAATTTTTGAAAAAGCACCAAGAAATCAAGACAAAAAGTTCAAAGTTGAACATTACTTTTGGGATTGGTTCTTAAACATCTTATTTCAATTCCATTAACTGCAGAGACATGTTGGAGACCATAACAATCTATAAAATACATGACTCAAAAATACATAACTGACATTAAACATATAATTACAAACAGTAAGATTGAAATAAAACCACTTTTAGTGAAAGTATTTGAATTACCTATTCATATTTATGCCTTTTGGTTGCCAGCAGATTCCTGAAAATAGTCACATATCGACAGTAACTGTAGCCCAGTATACAGAGTGAGAAAAGGGTAAAAACAATGGCCACATATGTAGTTAGATGCTGATACTTCCTGTAATGAAAAAGAATGCAAAGATAGTTGGTGGGCAATTGACCTAGAACATTTAAGCAATGCTGAAAAGCAATATATCAGGTTATTTATCATAGCCATTTTCTCTGTCCCATAACTTACGGAATTGTAATGCCATAGGTCTGGACTGCAAACACAGCATGAAGGTCACAGAAGCTGAGAAGAGAAAATAGATGAAGCTGGTTGAAGGCAGTGTTCCATTTTATTTTAATCTTTGGTATAGAAAAATACATTTTAACAGGACCTGCTGAAAAGCACCGACAGACATGAGGTTAAAATGTGTTTGACAGCTGCCACCTGTTACTACAATAAATTATCAGCAGGGACCAATGACTTTCTAGGCATGCACACATGTAAGTCACGCAAACAAGTCCACTCAACAATGTCACCTAAATACATTTCTGAGGTGTATACTACAAAGCAGGATCAATGACTTAGCCAGTTTACTTGCCAAAATATTCTGATATAAAGTTAATTTGAAAGATAAGCTTGAAATGTGATTAATCTAATTGATTCAACAACCAAAAACATATCTAAGATTCCAACACCATCATTAAGTTTGCCGACAACACGACGGTGGTAAGCCTGAATCACCAATGATGAGGCAGCCTATAGGGAGGATGTCAGAGACCTGGCAGTGTGGTGCCAGGACAACCTCTCCCTCAACGTGGGCAAGACAAAGAAATGATTGTGGACTACAGAAAACTGAGGGCCAAACACGCCCCCATTTACATCGACGGGGCTATAGTGGAGCGGGTCGAGAGCTTCAAGTTCCTCAGTGTCCACATAACTAAGGATCTATCATGGTCCAAACTCACCAACAGTTGTTAAGATGGCACGACAACATCTTTTCCCTCTCAGGAGGCTGAAAAGATTTGTCAAGGGCCCTGAGATCCTCAAAAAGTTCTATAGCGGCACCATTGAGAGCATCTTGACAGGCTGCATCAACGCTTGGTATGGCAACTGCTCGGCATCCAAACGCAATGCGCTACAGAGGGTACTGCGTATGCCCCAGTACCTCCCTAGAGTCAAACTCCCTGCCATGCAGGACCTCTATACCAGGCGGTGTAAGAGGAAGGTCCTAAAAATAGACTGTTCTCTCTGCTACCACATGGCAAGCGGTACAGATGCGCCAAGTCTGGGACCAAAACCCCCAATCTGTAAGACCGCTGAACAGTTAACCTAATAGCTACCCAGACAATTTACACTGACCCCCTTTATTATTTATCTTAATTATTTTGCACTGTCTTGATGCAATAATCACTCGACTCTACCCACACACTCACATACTACACTGACACTCCCAACACACACATGCTTATTGACGCCACACTCACATAAGACACTTTCACACACGCTGCTGCTACTCAGTTTATTCTACATTGAACTAAAATAAACACAACATGTAAAGTGTTGTTTCACAAGCTGAAATAAAAGATCCCAGAAATGTTCCATACTCACAAAAAGCTTACTTCTCTCAAACAAAGTTGTTTACATCCGTTAGTGGGAATTTCTACTTTGCCAAGATAATCCATCCACCTGACAGGTGGGGCATATCAAGACGCTGACTAAACATGATCATTACACAGGTGCACCTTGTGCTGGGGACAATAAAAGGCCACTCTAAAATGTAGTTTTGTCACACAACACAATGCCACAGTTGTCAAGTTGAGGGAACGTGCAATTGGCATGCTGACTGCAGCAATGTCCACCAGAGCTGTAGGCAGAATTGAATGTTCATTTCTCTACCATAAGCTGAAAATGTCCCAGTTCTTCCATGGACTGCATCCTAGCCAAACATGTCACCCATTGAGCCTGTTTGGGATGCTCTGGATCGTTGTGTATGACACCGTGTTCCATTTCCCGACAATATCCAGCAACTTCGCACAGACATTATAATGAGGAGTGGGACAACATTCCAAAGGCCAGAAATCAACAGCCTGAACAACTCTAGATGGAGATGTGTTCACACCAGATACTGAGGTTTTCTGATCCACATCCCTAATTTTTTAAAGGTCTCTGTGAACAACAGATGCATATCTATTCCCAGTCATGTGAAATCCATAGTTTCGGGCATAATTAATTTATTTAAATTTACTGATTTCCTTGAACTGTAACTCAGTAAAATCTGGATGTTGCGTTTATATTTGTGTCAGTGTATGTTCTGATGGCCTAGTCACTTTTACCCCTACACACGTGTACATACTGTATTACCTCAATTACCTTATACCCCTGCACATTGACTCAGTCCTGGTACTCCTTGTATATAGCCTTGTTATGGTGTAACTATTTCCTTCTTTATTAAGCAAATATTTGTCTTACTTTTTAACTGTGCATTGTTGGGAATGGGCTCATAAGTAAGAATTATACTGTAAAGTCTACACCGGTTGTATTTGGAGCATGTGACCAATAAAATTAGATTTGTGTGCGTTTGTTTCGGTTCAAAGGGGATGGAGTAAGTTATTTGTTCTGCAACCACTGGGGGGTCCCAATAAAACCACAGGACAGTGGCAGGGTTGGGATGCATTCCACAAATTAAATTCTCTCTCCTTGTAAATTCAATTGAATTAAATTCAAATTCCAGGTCAGTCTTTGAATTCAGAGATCATTAAATTCCTCTCAATTCCAATGTCAGGTAAATTCCCACAACTCTATTCCCAATTCAACATTATCCCCCAACAATTGCACAAATTATAATTCAATTCCCCTCAGGGTTTCAGGCTGATCATGCCACCATTCAGCCTAGCTATATTGGAATTATATACCGGTAAATGCAATTTGAAATTATTATTATAATTTTTTTTTAAATCCTGCAGTCAACTTTTAAAACCAAGTCCATTAATTCCATTGACTGGGAAATGTACAAATGTCAAATTCCAATTCAATAGATTAAATGTTTTTATAATACTAATTCAAACAGTCCAAACAGTCTAATTCCAATTCCATAACTTGAAGGTTGTTGACATTTCAAATTTAATTCAACATAAATTCTCCACTTGATGAGTGAATTCAAGAATTTAATTGGAATGAAATTGGAATTGACCCCAACCCTGGACAGTGGTCATTCACCTGTAATTGGGGTCCAGTATCTTGACATTAAACACATAGGTAGCACTGTCCACCTGGGAAAATGTCAGAAAATTTTTGGAGCTTCTGTTCATTATCTCATAAGGCTGGTCCAGGTTCCCTAACTTGCCAGGGCTGACCTTAAAACAAGTCCTGTAGCTCTGGAACGGGGATAAGAAGAAAATACGTTTATAGAACAACGTTTCTGATATTGTGACATTCTGGGATTCAGGTAGAAATGTATACAGATCATGAGAACTACAGTATATAAAGAGTACAGCTCTGTACCTCCGGACCCCAGGCCTCCTCCAGGCTTTTCCCCCCAGTCAGCATGGAGATCCAGGTCTGAGATTCACGGAGACAGGCAACCTGAAGGAGCCCCAGTGAGCATACCGGTAAGGAAAATTCAAACCCACCCAAACACACTCCAAGTTCACTTATTTGATAGAGGAGTATAAACTGTACCTGGCGCATGGTTGCATTAAAAGAATAGTCCTTCCGACCAAATATGTCCCATACTATGAAGTTGGCATCGACGTTTCTAACATAGTTGTCTCCATCGTACCTGAATATATAAAAAAATGTAATCACACAGAAATATGTGAACCAATGAGAATTCCTCTGATAGTTTTAGTCATTCCTGTTAATGTATCATTTTATTTTTTTGACTTACAGGTCAATGCTTGGGAGAAATGGATTTTTATAGTGCGTTTTGAGTAGACATCCAAATTTCTCCCAGTCGTAATGCACAACCTATAACAATAATAAATGCATAATCAATGATGAAGGCAATTTAACTTTGATAAAAAATGACATAACTTACTGTAAACATCACATTTAACTACAACACTAAAATGTCCAAATTTTAATACTCCATTTCCATTTCTAGCCTCAGGTGCAATACTAGCTATAGTAGTTACAGTACATATCTATACTAGCAAACAGGAACATTTAGTACGGTGTATTTCTGACAACCGCAAACTAAATTACTTACAATATCGTCTTGTTGTGGATCTCTGAGTACAGACCTAAGATGAAAGAGAATGTTTGAATGCAGAGAACTGATACTAATAGGAGATAATAGTCCCTCAACATCCTTGATTACCCTAAAATGGTGTAGTTGGTGAGGCTGTACATCTCGCAAGGCATTCCCCAAGGCCTGGAAATAACAAGAAGGCATCACTACAATGTGGTCCTTTGTAGCTCAGTGGCTAGAGCATGGTGCTTGTGACGCCAGGATAGTGACTTTGAGTCCCGGGATCACCAATATGTAAAATGCATGCATGACTGTAAGTCACTTTGGGTAAAAGCATGAACGTTTATCAGTTAAAGAATAGATCAGTCACACTAACTCTGTCTAGAGAATAGAAATCTTACAGAATAGTTTCCACTTACCTAGCAACACGGATATGTCTATTTGGTGGGCAGCCAACATTAAAATGAGATATCTGTCAACAAAATGAGAGTTGGTAAATAACAATGTGCTACAGTAAAATATAGATGCAGTAACTGTTGAATAGGTTTGAAAAATTGTTACCCGACTCATTGGCAAATTACAAGTGTTGCCAATCTGGTTGGGTACTAGTTCCAGGGTAACAATGCCACTTGTTTTTTTTCTGTGAGGTAAATTAACAGTTTATGTGAATATATTCCCAAAACGGATAAATTAAGCCTTTGAATGAACATCTATCACAAATTGACAAACAAAAAGGACTGACGTCAAATGTTTGTAACTCGTTGCATCACTGTAATCCACTTTCTGGCTGATTATAAATGTCTGAAAAATCAAATAAAAACATCAAATAAGTCTTTAGAAATGTAGACATGGTAACTCGTCATGTATCCATTTCACTGAGCATTAGCAAAGTTCAGCAGAACAAAACATGCTACAAATCTGTTGAAAGGAAATCTGTAAAGAGCAGCACTGTATATGACATAATCAATAAAGTAACAGCCTCACCGTGTTCACTGTGTCCACACTGTTCACACCCTCAAAGTGAGACTTCTGCTCAATATAAAGCAGGTCCGCATTGTTGCTGAGGAACTTCACGTGCACACCTTTTCCCTCTGGGTAGACTATCTGAGCCCACAGAACCATCTGGTCTCCCTTATCCATGTTATAGGAAATGGTGTTCATACTGTGCTCAAAGGAGATGAAGGGACAGTCATGGTAGCTGCCCTTCATGGCGCTCTTAGTCTCCATCATCATGGGGTACTTCTGGACGTGCAGCCCCTCAGGTGTCAGGGTGAGCATGTTGATCTGCTCTTTCTGGTTGAGGTAGAGGACCATGCGACTGTCCGGCTCCATCCACTTGTGCAAGCGCACCACCTCGTGCATGCCCACTTTACAGTAGAACAGGATATTGTTCTCCATCTTCACCAGCATATTCCAGGAGTGATCTGAGGCAGAAAGTAAAAGAAGATGCACACCAATAAAATGTGCAGCTACACTTTTAGAAAAAAAAGGTGCTATCTGGAAGGTAAACAAACGGGTTCTTCGGCTATCCCCATAGGAGAACCCTTTTGGTTCCAAGTAGAACTGTTTTTTTGGCTTCCATGTAGAAGCCTTTCCAAACTAATGAAATATTCTACTTCTCTGCTATTCAAATCTGAAATAATATCAGAATTATCTGGTACCAATCAAACTTTACAGCTGTTTAAGTAACCGCATCAACAAAATGTACTCACATTTTTATAAACAACTGAACTTTTGACCACTTTCCCAATAGGTTTGACAAAAAGTGAGAGGGGATGGAATCTTCATCTACTTCTCTGCTATTCCAATCTGTCAGCGGAACAAAAATTTCTGCAACGTATCTCACGATACAGTTGTTTTAGTAACTGGAGTTTTTCCTAGCCACCGCGCTTCTACCCTGCATTGCACCTGCATAGGCTGGGTTTCTGTACAGCACTTTGAGATATCAGCTGATGTAAGAAGGAATTTATAAATAAATCTGATTAACACATTTTCCAACTTTTTCCCAAACTGCCACCGTTTTGACCACTTCCAACAATTCAGAAAAAAATGTAGAGGGTAATGAAATCTTCCTCTACTTCTTTGCTATTGACATCTGGCTTTGAAAAAAATAAATCTTATACCAATAAAAAATTGCAGGTGTTTGTAGTTTAGAGTGATGAAAAATAAGCTAGATTAGCGTCAGTTAACAGCCCTGTTATGTCTCATCATTGAGTACGTTTACATGCACAGTAATAATTTGATATTAAACTGATTACAACAGTAGGCAGATTATGCAATAGTCATGTAAACACTTTACTCTGCTTATCTTTATGGGTCAAAATCGAAGTAAGCATGCGCTGATTAAAACAACTGGTTTTCTGAGCAATCTTTCGAATTATTAGGATATGTAACACCTTAAAATCGTCATACCAGCTGTGTATTTGATCTGCCAATGTGCTAGCACAAGCCCAACGAGCCTCCCTCTTTAGCGTGAGTAAGTTCAGAACAACTGAATGTTTGGGGTCACTTAGAAATGTCCTTGTTTTTTGAAAGAGAAGCACATTTTTTTGTCCATTAAAATAACATAAAATTTAACATAAATAGTGTAGACAGTGTTAATGTTGTAAATGACTATTGTAGCTGGAAATGCCTGATTCTTTATGTAATGTCTGCATAGGCGTACAGAGGCCCATTATCAGCAACCATCACTCCTGTGTTCCAATGGCACGTTGTGTTAGTGGCATTAGGTAGCCGGATTTCAGATGTGTCCATGTAAACACGATTATTAGGGAAATCATTCTTCTTATAAATCTGACTATCCACAATAATCTCATTATTGTGTACATGTAACCGTACTCATTGAGCAGCTCAAACAGAACTCTTGCTATGGATACTCACACAAAGGTAGATAAAGAGGTTACAGCTCAAGAGTTTAGTGACGAAAAGCAGGTACTGTAGCTAACATCAGCTAAGAGCACTCTCGTATCGCATCATTGAGCAGCACAAATCGAGCCATTGCAATGGATACCAATGCATTCAATTGCAATGCAATTCAATAGACTAGAATGTTACAAATTTTAAAAAATTGAGACCCATCTCCTCTTTCACCGCTATTAACTCCAAATCAACGGTGAGATGTTTAGACGGACCCTACTTAGATTGCTTGTTGTCAAAAGACTTTTGATACTACAGTATATATCATTTTTGAACTATAACCATTAAATGTGCATAAATTAAGATGGGTTTGAATGAGAACCATAGGAATACAGAGGTAGCAATTCAAAATGGTCCTGCTCATTGTCCAATTAAGCTACAAGACCAACTTTAAAACATTCAGGCTATGAAATTATTTAAGACATTTATAAACTATAACTAAATAAATGTGCATACATTTGTAAACAAGAAGTCAACAGTAATTCTTGAACTGTTCAAGGTAGCAACACACTGGGGCGGCAGGGTAGCCTAGTGGTTAGAGTGTGTGACTAGTAACCGGAAGGTTCCGAGTTCAAACCCCCGAGCTGACAAGGTACAAATCTGTCGTTCTGCCCCTGAACAGGCAGTTAACCCACTGTTCCTAGGCCGTCATTGAAAATAAGAATTTGTTCTTAACTGACTTGCCTGGTTAAATAAATTTTAAAAAAAACAAGCCAACTTTCACAGGTTCAGGTTATCCTAACTTCAAAATCTTTACAACTTTTATCAACTGTAACTATATACAGTGCATTTGGCAAGTATTCAAACCCCTTGACCTTTTCATTTTTTTGTGCCATTATGGCCGTATTCTAACATTTATTAAATTCATGTTGTTTTCCTCATCAATCTACCCCATAATGACAATGCGAGACCACACCGCGGCCTCCATCAATCTTAAATGGAAGAAGTTTGGAACCAAAGACTCTTCCTACAGCTTGCCGCCCGGCCAAACTGAGCAATCAGGGGAGAAGGTCAGGGAAGTGTCCAAGAACCCGATTGTCATTCTGACAGCTTCTGTGGAGATGGGAGAACCTTCCAGAAGGACAACCATCTCTGCAGCACTCCACCAATCAAGCCTTTATGGTAGAGTGGGCAGTCGGAAACCACTCCTCAGAAAAAAGGCACACGACAGATGTTTGCCAAAAGGCACCTAAAGGACTCTGACGAAACCAAGATTGAACTCTTTGGCCTGATTGCCATGCTTCACGTCTGGAAAAAACACCATCCCTACAGTGAAACATGGTGGTGGCAGCATGTACAGAGAGATCCTTGATGAAAACCTGCTTCAGTGCGCTCAGGACTTCAGACTGGGGCGAAGGTTCACCTTCCAACAGGACAACCCTGAGCACACAGCCAAGACAATGCAGGATTGTCTTTGGGACATGTCTCTGAATGTTCTTGAGTGGCCCAGCCAGAGCCTGGACTTGAACACGATAGAACATCTCTGGAGAAAACTGAAAGTATCTTTGCAAACTCTCCAAATTCAGGTGTGCCAAGCTTGTAGCGTCATACCCAAGAAGACTCAAGGCTGTAATCGCTGGCAAAGGTGCTTCAACAAAAAAACTGAGTAAATGGTGTGAATACTTATGTTAATGTGATATTTCAGTTATTATTTTTATTTGCCGTTTTTGCTTTGTCATTATGGGCTATTGTGTGTAGACCGATGAGGGAAAAACGATTGAATCCATTAAAGAATAAGGCTGTAACTTAACAAAATGTGGAAAAAGTCAAGGGGTCTGAATACTTCCCGAATGCACTGTACATTTGCATTAAATAACACCAACATTAGGTAGCCTAGTGGTTAGAGCTTTGGGCTCCCTGAGCTGACAAGGTAAAAAATCTGTTGCCCCTGAGCAAGGCAGTTAACCCGCTGTTCCTCGGGCGCGGGGTCGTGTATGTCGATTTAAGGCAGCCCCCCGCACCTCTCTGATTCAGAAGGGTTGTGTTAAATGCGGAAGAGACATTTTAGTTGAAGGCATTCAATTGTACAACTGACTAGGTATCCCCTTTCCCTAACTCTTGAACAATTCAAGCAAGAGACACCAAACCAACGTACATATGTTCAGGCTATCCTAACTTTTCATCTACCAACTATATCTAGTCCCCACCTTTACTACTGCAGACACTACCACTACTATAACGTTTTACAAAACTTAACATAGTTTAAAACTGATTTGCTTGAATTAAATAGTAAAGTAAAACTTCTACCATTACTACAAAAATATTTTTGAAGAAGTAACGCAAGTTCCAGCAATTGTACTACATGTACAATTACCATATAGTTATTATTATCATTCTGCACGCTACTCATCTTATGTCACGCCTACTCTCGCTCACCAGCGCTCGACCGTTGCCGGTCTACGAACCACCGGTCCTGGCATCCATCATTACGCACACCTGCTCCCCATCATTACGCAAGCCTGGACTTCATCATCACCTTGATTACATTCACATTCCGTACACTTCTCATGTTTTGTTTATCTGCATTCTTCATTATTAAACTCACCTTCTGCACCTGCTTCCTGACTCCCAGCATATATGCGACATCTTACACAGTTTAAGCTAAAAACACTGTTCAAACTCCAAAACTAGTAAAATGGTCTGGAATAGTGCTTTCATTTAATGTTTTGATATCTTTTTATATATTTTACAATCTTCATTCACTGTAAAGGGACTTTTTTCAACATTCTAAAGCTCCCCATTGTGACATCATGACTTCCAACATTCACTGTAAACAATGTGACTTGACACAAATCAGCTACTTTGTCCACTTTTCCAACAAGCTAGACAACAACTTAGAGGGTATGACATCTTGGTCTACTTCTCTGCTATTCAAATTTGGAATCGGAATAGAATTATCTTCTACATGACAAAATATATAAAAACAATTGTAACCGCATCAACAACTTTTCCTCGCAACTTTTAACTAAACTACTTGGTCTACTTCTCTGCTAATCAAATCTGGAATCGGAACAGAAATATCTTTTACAGAGCTAACGATACAACTGTTTTAGTGACCGCATCAACAACTTTGTCTAATTGTTTTCAAACAACTGCCATTTTGATCACTTTCTCAACTAGTTAGACAAAAAGTTAAGAGGGTACGACATCTTTGTCTACTTCTGTGCTATTCAAATCTGGAAATATGAGCAGAAATATCTACTACCAATCAAGAGGTACTGCTGTTTTAGTAACCACATCAACTATTTTAGTGTTGAATAGTAGTGGGGACTCTACTCCCAGAGTCGGGGCGCAGACGAGGTTTGGAACGCTGCCATAAGGAACAGGCGGATCGCCACCGCAGATAGCCTCCCATGTTCCATCATGTTCCATCATGGTGATTGCGTCTGGCTCTCCACCAGGAACCTCCGCCTGCCCTGGAGTCGTTCACTACTGTTTAATTAACTACCATAGAACTTTCCAGATCTTTCAAGTGCTAACAATGGGGGAACATATTCGAAGCATGACACAATGAGTAAACAGTGACTTTTGACTCAAATCAGCGACCTTCACTTTCCCTGACAACACACCGTAGACAAAAAAGGGTATGACACCTTGGTCTACTTCTCTGATGTTCAAATCTAAAATCGAAACAGCCATAACTACTACCAATAACTACACCCCCCCCCACAAACACACACGATCTGTCATGACGTTGGCCTGTAGGTAAGGTTTATGACCCCCCCAAAAAATACCTTTCTCCCTTCCATCTCTCTTGACTCTACAGAGAGACTCTTGAATAGCCTTTGTTAAACAGAGAGTCTGGGAACATCAAACAAGTGGAGGGAAAGGAACCATATTTCGGTAATAAAACCAGTTGAAAATATGCGTTGGTACTTAATGAATATGATGTCAGTTCGGTTGTCATCTGAGACATTATGACTAATGACAGGATTCCCTAAACTGTATCTGGGAAAGTCTACACATTATAGTTATCAGATTCACATGGAATTGTTGTGCAATTCAAATGTTAAAATATAAAATTATTGGTGCAAAGATTAAACGTAATTTTAGCTTCCAAATGAGAGATTTGGGTTTTCATAAGGTTAGGGCTCTGGCGACCTGGTTAGCGTGCACTGCGCCAGGCCCGCCACAGGAGTCGCTGGTGCGCGATGAGACAAGGATATCCCTACCGGCCAAACCCTCCCTAACCCGGACGACGCTAGGCCAATTGTGCGTCGCCCCATGGACCTCCCATTCGCGGCTGGCCTGCGACAGAGCCTGGGCACGAACCCGGAGTCTCTGGTGGCACAGCTAGCACTGCAAATTATCTGAATCCTTCTGACATCGGATCGTCATCCTAATGTACCCGGAACAGCTATTATCTGAATCCTGCTGACATCGGATCGTCATCTTAATGTACCCTGAACAGGAGGTTACATTTTCGTCAAGGGCTTATATAGTTGAGGGAGAAGGGTGTGTTTAATAGTTACGGTGTTTCCTCCGACACATGGGTGCGGCTGGCTTCCGGCTTGGATGCGCGCTGTGTTAAGAAGCAGTGCAGCTTGGTTGGGTTGTGTTTCGACCTTCGTCTCTCCCGAGCCTGTACGGGAGTTGTAGCGTTGAGACAAGATAGTAATTACTAACAATTGTATACCACGAAATTGGGGAGAAAAGGGGGAAAATTAAAAATAAAATATTTTTAAAAAGAAGGATTCAGATAATAACTACAGAACGAAGCCAACTTCAGCGTGAGCTTTGGTTGTGAATGGTATGAACTTTGAACTCTTATTCGCTACATACCTCCTAACCGTTGAGTTAGCAGGGGCCGCTGTAAACGTGGGCTAGGAGAGGACAGACAGAGTATCCATCCCTACCACACAACGACGACACTACAACGTATCCAATTCACCACCAGAGACACTCTTCAAAGGACAAAGGACTCTGTTGGGCAACACGGCCTTCCATCTACCACCAACCTACCGAAGCGCAGCTCAGAGTAAATATTCATTGTATTTTCCTTTTCCAAATGGGCGGTAAATTTAGAATGCATAAGATTCTGTATTTACGATAGAATAGCTGCCTACGGCCCGATTGAGACATCGCTTCTCCCTTTGTTCTTCAGTCTTCCCGCTCTTTCACTCAAACCCAACCCCCGTTCTTTGTGTAAGCAGCTGTCACATCTGTTCCGTCCGCTAGGGACGTTTTCCTTTCTGACAATTTGTAATCAATGTATTATTCATTCTGTGTATATGTAATTCTGTGTGATTAGTTAGGTATTTAGTAAATAAATAATCAAACCCAATTTTGTATTGCTGATTCAACTTGTTAGCCAGGGTTCGTGAAGATAACCAAAAATTTACAACTTTCAGATGAGACTGAAATAAGGTGACGATTAATATTGACTGCTATTGATGTAAAATATTACTAGGTCTTTAAGAGTTTATTCGGAAGATAACAGCTCTATAAATATTATGCCCCGACTTTCTAGTTAATTACATTTACATGATTAGCTCAATCAGGTAATATTAATTACAGAGAAATGATTTTATAGAATAGCATGTCATATCACTTAATCCTGCATAGACAAAGACACAACACATCCATATTCCTTTATCACACCAATCAGTCCAACTTAACCTCCTTTCATCCCTCCATTCACCAGTTCTCCACTACCACAAAAATACTAATACTAAAGCAATTTTTCTTCATGGAAAATTACCATCTATACTCAATACAAATATAAACGCAACATGTTAAGTGTTGGTCCCATGTTTCATGAGCTGAAATAAAGATCCCAGAAATGTTCCATAAGCACAAAAAGCTTATTTCTCAAATATTTTCCATACAAAAATCCCTGTTAGTGAGCATTTCTCCTTTGCCATGATAATCCTTCCACCTGACAGGTGTGGCATATCAAGAAGCGGATTAAACAGCATGATTATTACACAGGTGCCCCTTGTGCTGGGGACAATATCAGGTCACTCTAAAATGTGCAGTTTTGTCACAAAACACAATACACACACACACACGTTTTGAGTCAGGGTGCAATTGGAATCCTCTGCAGGAATGTTCACCAGAGCTGTTGCCAGAGAATTAAATGTTAATTTCTTTACCATAAGCCGCCCTCAGCCTCATGTCATGTCAAACTCTTTGCGTTCTGACGGAGGTCAATCATTGTTAATGGGGCTGTCCACAACGATGCGTTGGAGATGCCGCACTAGGCTGCAGTGCGTTCTGTGTTCCACATGCGTTCAATATTTTTAACTGGAGCGTTGCTTTACCGTGCAGTGGTATAAACAGAAGTTCATAAACAGTCAAGCCAGTTAGCTAGATATCTAATTACAAAGCTAACCCCTTTGCTAGACAGCTTAGCTAAGAAATTGCCAGCACCTAGCTTCCACTTTCCAGCTAATTATTTCACATTCAACTGACCAAGGAATCCAATAATATTGGCAATGTGTCTGCATTCAGCATTTTTAGCATGGAGGTCCCAGTAGCAATCAGCGCTTTGGTCGAACAGGGCAGGGAACCCAGACAGCGAAAATGACCTCCTCCATGCTGCAAACCTTTCTGCTGCCTCGCGAAGCACGTGTCAAGTTCCAGTTCCCGCAAATATCCAGCAACTTCACGCAGCCATTGAAGAGGAGTGGGACAACAATCAACAGCCTGATCAACTCTATGCGAAGATGTGTTGCGCTGCATGAGGCAAATGGTGGGCATACCAGATACTGACTGGTTTTCTGATCCACCCCCTACCTTTTGTTAAAACATCTGTGACCAACAGATGCATATCTGTACACCCAGGCATGAGAAATCCATAGATTAGGGCCTGATTAATTCATTTTAATTGACTGATTTCCTTATATGAACAAACTCAGTCAAATCTTTGAAATTGTTGCATGTTGAATTTATATTTTTGTTTAGTGTAGTTAAAAAATTATAAAAAATTATACAACTTAGTCCAATAGAATCACAGCAGGTCTTGGAATTGACCAAAAAGATTCAGATCTTACCCAAGGTCACTTGGTGAATCTTACTGCCAAAGGCTGCAGCACTGAGATGTGATGCATTGAAGGGTCTGATCTCGCCCCACTCGTTGTCATTGTGAAAGCTATAGAGGATGGTCTCTTTGTTCCACAGCAGCAGGGATGCATCGGCTGATTCCAGGAAGCGCATTTCAAATGGACCTTTAGGGATGTCCTTCAGCTTAAACTTGGTCATGAATGTGCTGGTTATCCAACTAGGGACCAGTTCATTGTAACTGGTGAGGAAGTTGCGTGAGATAGCGCCCGGGACGGAGTACATCACCAGAGTGGCCAGGGAGGCCGGGTGGGAACCGAATGATGCTGTTAAATAGGTGACTCTTGGAGGAACCTTCAACACAATTTTTAGGAAATTCTCCCTACCCGGGTTTTTAAATTTCTTTGGACCCACAAGCAACAAATTGTCTTTCCACACAATTAAAGAGCTCAGTTCCACATCCTGAAAACGCAGAAGAAAATGCATTGAGAAACAATATATGACTTTGTCTTATTTGGACTAAACCTACGTTATTTACAAGTGATTAAATGTGGAGATGGAAGGACTACACCTTTGATTTTCATATTTAATTCGATTTTCACATTTAACCACATTGAATCCCTGTGGGAGGAGCTGATGCTTACCTGAACAGGGTAGTTACTAGCGCAGCACGTTCTTTGATAGAGGCCAATCACTCCACTCGTGGGAAGTTGAGGATGTTCTGTCAGCACACGATCCTGGTTGTCCCTCCAGTAGAGGGCGCCATCTATTCTAAATATGATGCCGTCCTCAAGAAGAGCAGCTTGGTCCACAGTGAAATATCCCTCGGGAGGGACAGGCAAAGTTCCTGGGTCCACCTTCAGCTCCTCAGAGGTGAGGAAAGCATTCTTGGTTATGAGGGCGCCTGTGTCGGAGAGGAGCAGGCCGCGGTAGAGCTCACAGGTGCCCCACACCAGGGATAAAGGGCTTCCTGGGGCCAGACGCAAAGACACCTCCCTCTCCCCATTGGGCTCTGCAGGTTCTGGCCAGTAGAATGTGTGCTGACCGTCTCTGACAAAGCGATGCTGGAAACTGATTGGCTGACCATAAATGTGAAAATCGTTGAATCTTTCATCACCAGGGATGACTGCTTCCCAGTACCTATAGTAGAGGGTATATATTGTGTATTATTTGTACGTCAGAATTAGTTTTTTATGATATGGCTTAGGGTGGTATGCTTACCCATCTTTCAGGAAATGCCCCAAGTGAGTCTGCTTAGATTTGAACTTGATCACTGGGTACTGTCCGTTATTGTAGAAGTGCTTAGTGATATATCTGGATTTCTGAGGGACAAGAATGCAACTGAAAATCGTAGGTACAATTTAGATACTTTTTATGAATTTCTGACAGAGATGATGATGCCAGAACTGGTCTCACCGTTGAGGGTACAAGTGCAGTCTTGTTAATTTCAGCAGGGTCTGCTTGCTCTGGATCAATGATCCACATTCTCACTTGCTGATAGAAAAACAGACAATTTACATTGCTGAAAAGGTTAATGATCTTCCTGTTAAGCTGCCATTTATTACTAAATCTTTGTGTTGTAAAATACATTTTACCTTGGAGCTTGTTTCTGCTGAACCTCTAAAGGAGAACAATTTAAAACGGCCATTATTAAAACATACAAAAGCTAGAATCCATATTCTACAAAAACACAGAGTATTTTACCTGTCAATAGGCACTACAGCATACCAGATGAAACTGAAAAATGAATCACTGATGAAAAGATAGCGTGCCTCTTCTTCCTCTGGTGACTGTTCAAATCATGCAATAGAAAGTATTACAAGTAAATATTTTTTTGTTAATATTCAGTTAAATTTTTTTGTTAACATTCAGTTCAAATGAAGAAGGTACTTACAGACACCAATGGCTTTACCATTTGGAAACCAGGAGAAGTGCATTTCATGATGGCATTTGGGGAGCTAAGTGGAGTTCACAATAAAAACAATAGTGTCAGATAGAAGTCAAGCCAATGAAGGTATCCTTTAAAACCAATGAGGAACTGTAAACTATTGTTCAATAATTACATACACTACATCTGCAGATTCCAAATGGTGACTGTTTCATCATATTTTTCCTTTACCTTTTGTTGTTGACATTGCAACACTCTGGATACTCCCATTCAACAAAGTCAGATCCATCGTACTTGAGGAAAACCTAAATATAAAACTAGTTTTATCACACTGAAGTCTGAGTAGCTATTACAACCTTATACTTGGGGTAATAATATGAAAAGTGTGTGTAACTAATTTGATATATTTGTACAATAATCAAATATATATTCCTTCCAAGCATATGCATATTCTTCCCATGCACCTGAATAGTTTTAATTAATTGTTAGATGAACCAATCTAGTATCCTGTTGGTTATAGCTAGCCAGCATTAGCGTTAGCTAGTATCTTTGCTAATAGTTAGAAGTTAAGAGTACTTACCGCATTTTGTAGTGTAAATAAGTTTTCATCCTCCAAAATATTATTGTATCTGTAAAATAAATGAATGTATTATATTAACATGAACACATTGTTATCTACTTGATACTCCCCTTTTTGTAAGCTTAGTTAGCTTGCTAAAAAGATACGAAGAGGCTACGTGAACTTGCTAATAACGTTCGCCCATGTTATCTAGCTGGATAATTTATTTTGGGAAGAATGGGTAGTTAGTTTAATTACCTCCATACTCCAACGATTAATTCGATTTTCAGAAGTACAAGGAGAGACAGAAAAAAAGGTAACCCCCTCATCCTGTCGAGCTTGATATTTTGCCACTCGCAAGCCCACAGAAGCGGATAAAAGAATTTGGCTCGCTCTTTTTTTGTGCGTTGTGGCTCCGTTCCAGACAGCCAAACTAATTATGGGTGCTTTCGTAAATTCACTCTGATTCTATCTATTCCGATTTCAGAGCGCCCTCGTCTGAGTGTGCCAGAGCACAGAATAAAACAGATGGATTTAACAAATACACAACACCCATCGAATGTGACCTGTATACGTTATTGTCGGGGGAAAAACGTTATGAAATTATTGCCAGCATCAGTTACAGTCTCCAACGTTTTAGATAACATGAAAACAGCCTAACCAGCTCTGCTAAGGCGAGTAAAATGGTCAGAGTGAGGTGTTATCTCATTTGTGTCTGGAAGTAGCTAGCCAATTTAACCAGTTAGCTTGGGAGTTTGACAGCTGTTGTGAGGTCAGAACGCTCGGATCAACCCTACTCATCGGCCAGAGCTTCCGGTGTGCGCTATGAACGCTCTACTAAATACAAATAATATAGTGATGGGCATTCAGATTTTTGGGGAGCCTGATGTTTTTTTCTCTGTTCACCTAAAAGATCATTTGGCTCCCAAACATTATGGCCCCCACATATCCCATACGACAAATCAAATGATGTTATCCGGTGTTATGATGTTTGTACGCTTGTGGCTAGATGGAATACACTTCCATCTCGATGTGTCGGGGACAATGCAGGGCCGGAGCATTAATCCAATCCCCTCACACCCTGGCTGTTGTTGTCCATTAATGGAGCTAGGTGGGCGTGTCTGTTTAAAATAAACTGTATTTCAGACCGCGCGCAGGGCTGTTTTGTAACCACTACTACCAAAGCCACACTGCAGCGAAGAACGAGACGGACATGTCGGAGAGCCGGAGAAAAGATGCTGCTCCAAACGGTGCAGCCCATAGCACTAGTACAGAGCCACACGTGGCCAGACCAAATGTTGGCAACAGGGTGACTGTAGTGCTAGGGGCTCAATGGGGCGACGAGGGCAAAGGGAAAGTTGTGGACTTGCTCGCTCAGGACGCCGATATTGTTTGCAGATGCCAGGTAAATTACAGAGCCATTTTACCGTCTGAATGGGCTAAACGTATGCTAGCTAATAAGCTTGCTGAAGGACATGTAATTGTAAATAATGTAGCTAACATTACCTAGCTAGTTATATAACTAAGCTAACAAGTGAGTGAGCCAAGGTTGTGACAGTCAGTGTGTTGCAAAAGAACTAGTCCCAAAGGCTTAATTGTTGTGCCAGAGATTCTTATCCCTCTCTGGTGTTGTGTTTAACTAACGTTAGCTAAATCTGCATTTGTTGTAATTCCAAAACGTATTAACTAGCGAACACTAGCTCGTGTAGTTGTGTGTTTGTGCAACTTGCTTTTGCTAGTTAGCCGCCTAGGCTAATGTTGGCTGGTTAGTTAGCTAAATCTGTTTTTGTAATTGGGTGATTCTCACGAAACCTTGGTTTCAAAGATTACATCTTAAAAAATACTTGCATCAACAAATTTCCCTTGTATGCATTAATAACAAGGTCTGAAGTGTTTGAGCATTCATTTTTACAACATTTACTGAAAATGTAACACATTTTTTAACATATTTTCCAAAACAAGTCCTTAATCTACCGCAATGGTCTGAACGTCAAGGCCAATAGGAAAGCTAATCAATTTTTTTTACATGTATTAACAGTCATGCAGTTACTTGAAACTCTGAAATAATATATATTTTTAAATAACACCTTCCGCAATCTACAACCTAATATTTTTGATATTCCATTGAAACCTGACATGTATTTCATAATGGTGGCAAGCCTGTATTTAAAAACAAACCACTATTTTTACTTTCATAAAAGTATCACCCGTTGTGGTAATTTTACATACGTTTTTGAAATGTTTGATTTCGTTAATGAGAGTAAGTATTTACGACTGCGGTATGGTTAAAAACATAACATTTAATGTAGGAAATAAATGAGATAATATTGGCACAATCATGGAATCAAGATCAATCAATTTAATTTTGCAGTGCTTCAAAAGTACATAGGCTAAAAACAAAGAACCTATACAAAAACATTAACAGCATATGTCATTGTCACTACACACACAGGCCTGTACAGTGTCCCTTGGGGACGATGTTTCTATGACCCCAAGCTGGTGCAGCTTCTTTAAAGTAAAGCCAAACTTTTCATTCGTTTGCAAGCACATGTTTCTCTGTCTGACTCTTTGCTGGCCAATCCAAAATGGCTCAAGTTTAAAGAATTGAGCCTTGGAAAGGTTGTTCCTTGGATTCTCGGACACACATCTTCTGAAGATTTGCCATAATGTCTGTTAGGGCTCTCTTATGGAATATCTGGCCCTTTTTCCGACTATCTCTGGATTTCCCATTTATTACAGTGGATACTTCATCTTGATGAAGGAAGTGGCTAACAAGTTTGTGCATTAGTCTTCTCTGGCTGTTATTGGATCATTTTCACTGACTTTGTAGTTTTCTTCTGGACCACTGCGTTCCATGTTGACAATTACCTGCTTCCTCTTGGCCATCATCTCAAGTCTTTTCAGTCTTTAGGTTGAACATCTCTTCGGTCCTCTCCAGCAGATTCTCTTCTGTGTAGTGCAACTGACCCCAAGTTCTCTTGGAGTCTGTCTTCTTGACGATTTTGAACAACTTCTTAATTTTGCTTCTTGAACATGTTGAAGTCTATCATCCTCCTCACTTGATGGTGTTATGGCCAAAACAGCTTTTTAGCTGTGTCTTTCTTCTGTAATACCTTTGAAATTCCCACCACTGTTTTGTCTTCATGTTGCTTTGTCAGATCTTGAGTTCTCTTGATTTTACAATGTTGCTTTCGTTTTTGATATCTGAAATGGAAAGGAAGCATGACATGAAATGAGCATGTATCAAAACATGGGGAAAATCTTACTGTTATGGAAATGTCATCCTATATTAGACTGAATGGCTTACTGTGTGTCTGTCTGTGTACACATCCTATAGTAGGGACTGAATTATTTACAGTCTCTGTGGAAATCCTATAGTATAAACTAAATGGCTTACTGATTGTGTGGTGGATGTGTGCACGCATGTGTAGACTTCCTAACACTAGGGTATTGACTCCCTATAGACACTGAGGGCATAGGCTTCCTATAGACTAGATATGCTAATTATGCTTGCTATATGTGTTTTTGTTGTGATATTTGTAACTTATTTTGTACATAATGTTTCTGCAACCGTATCTTATGGAAGAAAAGAGCTTCTGGATATCAAGACAGCGATCACTCATCTCGGATTAGACAAAGATTTCTTCTTCAACAACAACAAGCAGGACTCACACGATATTCTCCGAACACCCCACAGGGCAGACATCCCAATTATTCGCAAAAGGAAGTGACGCAGAGGAAGAAGAGCCGGATGCCTCGTCCAGATCTGCAAAAGGCAACTAGGAATGCTGCCGTTACCGTCAATATTACTCGCCAACGTGCAATCATTGGACAATAAACTAGACGAGGTAAGATCACGAATATCCTACCAACGGGACATCAAAAACTGTAATTTCCTATGCTTTACGGATTCGTGGCTGAATGATGACATGGATATTCAGCTAGCGGGATACATGCTGCACCGACAGGATAGAACAGCACACTCCGGTAAGACGAGGGGGGGGGGGTCTGTGCATATTTGTAAACAACAGCGGTGCACGAAATCTGAGAATCTCTAGATTTTGCTTGCCTGAAGTAGAGTATATTGTGATAACTTGCAGGCCACACTGCTTGCCTAGAGTTCTCAGCAATACTGGCGGTTTCTTTACCACCACAGACGGATGCTGGTATAAGACCGCACTCAGTCAGCTGTATAAGGAAATAAGCAAACAGGAAACCGCTCACCCAGAGGCGGCGCTCCTAGTGGCCGGAGACTTTAATGCAGGTAAACTTAAATCAGTTCTACCAAATCTCTATCAACATGTTAAATGTGCAACCAGAGGGAAAAAAATCTAGATCACATGTACTCCACACAGAGACTTGTACAAAGCTCTCCCTTACCCTCCATTTGGTAAATCCGACCACAACTATATCCTCCTTGTTATGTTCTGTTAATTACTGATGTCCCCTTTAAGGATGAAGCGCCCTTGGTCATGCGCAGTATTGTTCTATGTTATTCTGGTACTAACCTGTCTGAGTAAATGTGAAGCTCCAGTTCAATTGCTTGTATTCAGAGTCTTTCTTATTACATAAATAAGTACTAAGTGTTAAGACACTACAATGGTGACGAGGATGATTACCTGCAGTGTGCATCACGAATACAGATGGAGTTCGTAGGAAGATTTTGACCCTTTAGCACAACAGCTAGCAAGCAGTGAGGACGAGGGGAGAGCTGACGAGAACGAGGCGGCAGATCAAAGACCCGTGGAGCCAGAGGTAAAGAAAAGAAAAGAAAGAAAACTGGGCAACTTACATTGAACGACTGGAACAGTACTTCATTGCAAACGACATTGCTGATAACAAGAGTGCCAGCGTTGTTGAGTTTAATTGGCCCAAAAACATACAGTTTGCTAAGAGATCTGACTGCCCCTCTGAAGCCCTCAAATAAAACATTCACAGAGATTGTGGAGTTATTGCAAAATCACCTATCACCTAAACCACTCCTCATCGCGGAACGTTTTCGTTTCCACAAGAGAGATCAGAATGAGGGGGAGGTTGTTAGTACATATGTAGCAGTGTTGAAGAAACTGTCTGAACATTGCCAGTTGGGAGAGAACCTAAATGACACATTAAGGGATAGATTTGTTTGTGGACTGAAACATGAACACATTCAAAAACGTTTGCTCACAGAATCAGAGCTCACGTTTGCAAAGGCTGTTGAAATTGCTGTGGCTATGGAAATCGCGACTAAAGATACTTTTGAGTTGCAAGGTAAAAGAAGTACCGACCCTGCACAAGTTTTCACGCAGTCGACATCGCCCCCGTGTGGCCGGAAAATGCAACAGGTGTGACGGAGATGGTCACAGAGCAGAGGACTGCCGTTTCAAAGACAAAATTTGTCACAAATGCAGTAGAAGGGGGCACATTCAAAGAGCATGCAAAGCCAAATTCAGTCACAACAGGAAAACTGAGAAAATTAAAAGGTCTGTGAATGCACTAGCAGAGAACAGTGGCAGTGATTCAGATGAACGATTAATTGGTACAATGGAGTTAAACACAGTGACTTCTCCCAGCAGTAGCATAATATGGGTGACACCAGATATCGAAGGCAAACCCCTCAAAATGGAGCTGGACACAGGATCTGCAGTGTCTATAATTTCCACTACTGTCTACAATGAGCACTTTAAGGCTATCAAGCTGAAGAACACAAATGTGTTGCTGAAGACATACTCAGGAGAGAGATTGAGCCCAATGGGGGCGTTGCAGGTCAGAGTGCATTATGGGGGGCAAACACAGCAGTTACAGCTGTATGTGGTGCCTGGAACTGGCCCCCCCATTATTTGGCAGGGAATGGCTTTCAAAAATAAAGCTGAATTGGTGTGACTTGAAAATGCTCCACACGTTCCAGTCCAAAGAGAAAGGCACAGACCAAACACTGGAACACTTGCGGAATAAATACAACACAGTTTTCAGTGATCAGATGGGAACAGTAAAAGGCTTCACAGCAAAACTTGTACTAAGAGATGATGCAACCCCAAAATTCTGCAAAGCCAGATCTGTTCCATACTCCCTGAGACCAAAGGTGGAAGCGGAAATCGATCGCTTGCAGGATACAGGGATCCTGACGAAAGTGGACAGAAGCGAATGGGCCACACCCATAGTTCCTATTGTGAAGAAAGACGGGTCTGTTAGAATGTGTGTCAACTGTGAATCCAATGTTGCATGTGGACCAATACCCCCCTACCACGCCTGGATGACATCTTTGCTGCACTAGCTGGTGGGAAACACTTCAGTAAAATCGATCTGAAACAGGCTTACCTGCAGCTACCGGTTGAAGAGAGTTCCAAACAGTACCTGACAATAAACACACAAAGGTCTATACAGGTATAACCGCCTGGTGTTTGGCATTGCATCAGCCCCAGCCATTTGGCAACAAACTATTGACCAGATTTTGCAAGGAATCCCAGGAACCCAGTGTATCCTGGATGACATGATCATAACAGGACGCACCGACAAAGAGCATCTGGCTAACCTGGAAGAGGTCCTGAAAAGACTGAAAGAGTATGGTCTACAGGCAAACTTAAAGAAGTGTGAGTTCTTCAAAGACAATATTGTCTTCTGTGGACATGAGATTGACTGTAATGGATTGCACAAAACACAGGACAAAATCGAGGCAGTGGTACAGGCACCACGACCACAAAATATCACAGAAGTGAGATCTTTCACGGGACTGATCAATTACTACAGAAGATTCCTCCCAAACCTTTCAGCAGTACTCCAGCCTCTAAATCAGCTCCTGGAAAAGAATAGGACGTGGCGGTGGACAGAGCAATGTGAAAATGCATTTCTGGAGGCAAAACGGCTCATAACATCTGAACAGGTCCTGATGCATTACGACCCTGAAATGCCAGTGAAGTTGGCTTGTGATGCGTCCCCTTATGGATTAGGGGCAGTCCTTTCACACACTGAAAGATGGGTCCGAGAGGCCAGTTGCATTTGCGTCACGAACATTGAATGATGCAGAGAAAAACTACTCACAAATCGACAAAGAAGCACTGGCACTAGTGTGGGGCGTCAAGAAATTCCACGCATACTTATATGGCAAGCGTTTCACACTGGTTACAGATCACCAGCCGTTGCTTTCCATTTTCAGTCCAAAGAAAGGCATTCCGGCAATGACAGCAGCCAGGTTACAGCGATACGCCCTGTTCCTTGCCAGTCGTATGTATGACATTGAGTTTAAGCCGTCATCCCTCCACACATGCAGATGGATTATCCAGACTGCCATGTACAAGAGAAAGGCAGAGGGTGGATGCAGTGGACATGTTCCATACCACTCAGCTCGAGGCACTACCGGTCACAAGCACAGTTATCAAACATGAGACAAGGAAAGATGTGACCTTGTCAAAAGTGTACACCTACACCATGTCAGGATGGCCAGCTACTGGCAGAAAGGAGCTGACTCCGTATTTCCAGCGGAGAAATGAAATTACAACGTACCAGGGATGTTTGATGTGGGGAATGAGAGTCATGATACCCCAGAAATGCAAAATCGAGTCTTGCAGCAACTACATGAAGGTCATGTTGGAATTGTCAAAATGAAGCTGCTCGCAAGGAGCCACTTCTGGTGGCCAGGTCTGAACCAACAGATAGAAAATATGGCAAAGAACTGTAGTGGATGTTTGGAAACCCTTCACATGCCTGCTCCTGTCCCAGTCCACCCATGGGAATGGCCCGCAGAGCCATGGCAGAGAATTCATGTGGACTACGCTGGTCCCTTTTGAAAAGCACATGTTTCTGGTTATAGTTGATGCCCATTCCAAATGGCCAGAGGTGTTTTGCACTGACCCCTCCACCTCAGCTCAGACGATAGTGTCTCAGAACAACGTTTGCACGCTTCGGTTTGCCACTGCAGCTGGTAAGTGACAACGCGCAAGCTTTTGTAAGTGACGAGTTTACAAGATTCATGTCAGTAAATGGAATCAAACACTCAACTTCAGCTCCGTACCACCCTGCCACCAATGGGCTGGCAGAACGCTTTGTGCAAACCCTAAAGCAAGGACTCCGTGCAGCAAAACGAGACGAAGGGACTTTGCAAACAAAACTGGCCAAGTTCCTGGCCTCCTACCGAAACACCCCACATGCCACAACAAATGAAAGCCCAGCCGCACTGATGTTCGGGAGGCCTCTCCGCACACAGCTGGACATCATGAAACCAAACAGGCGTAATGAAGTGCTGAACAAACAAGCCAAGATGCTCTCCGGTGGCCGGGAGCGCCATCTCCAAACAGGACAGGAAGTGATGGTGCGAGACTACAGAAGAGGGAAATGGACAAGATGGACCGTACACACACAAACGGGACCCAGAACTTACCAGGTTCAAGTGAGCCCAGACATAATGTGGCGGCGTCACATTAACCAAATGCATTCCACGGAAAACAGCACAACAATCGAGAGAGAACAGGCACAGAGAGCTCCCGAGAGTGACACACAAGGAACTGTAGAGGACGGTGGGGCAGTAGAGAGACCCCAGGCTGAAAGAAGGGAACGTGTTGATGAAGGTGCTGCTATAGCAGACGCTATAATGGAACAAGCACACACTGAGGATGTTCAGGAGCCTCCAGACAATCTGAGGCGCTACCCAGAACGAAGGCACCGTCCACCAGACAGACTAGACTTATAAACAAACAAACAAAAACTAACTGTTCAAGTTCAAATTAAAAGATGCAAAATAACTACAACAAGTTCTGGGAAATGTTTCAGTTGTGGTTTGGTATAAGTAACTGATTGTATAAGAGAAGGAATGTTATGTTCTGTTAATTACTGATGTCCCCTTTAAGGATGAAGCGCCCTTGGTCACGCGCAGTATTGTTCTATGTTATTCTGGTACTAACCTGTTTGAGTAAATGTGAAGCTCCAGTTCAATTGCTTGTATTCAGAGTCTTTCTTATTACATAAATAAGTACTAAGTGTTAAGACACTACACTCCTGATTCCTGCTTACAAGCAAAAATTAAAGCAGGAAGCACTAGTGACTCGGGCTATGAAAAAAGGTCAGATGAAGCAGATGCTAAACTACAGGACTGCTTTGCTATCACAGACTGGGACATGTTCCTAAAGGGTAGAGTTGCCTCTTTCAAGGTGCGGACTATAACCCGGAAGCTTACAAGAAATCCCGCTATACCCTGCGACGAACCATCAAACAGGCAAAGCGTCAATAAAGGGCTAAGATTGAATCATACTACACCGGCTCTGACGCTCGTCCTATGTGGCAGGGCTTGCAAACTATTACAGACTACAAAGGGAAGCACAGCTGTGAGCTGCCCAGTGATACGAGCCTACCAGATGAGCTAAATCACTTCCATGCTCGCTTTGAGGCAAGCAACACTGAGGCATGCATGAGAGCATCAGCTGTTCCGGACGACTGTGTGATCACGCTCTCCATAGCCCCAGGTGGTGAGGGTAGGTCCCCTCCTGTACTCCCTGTTCACCCACGACTGCATGACCAGGCACGACTCCAGTTGCATCACTGCCTGGTACGGCAATTGCTTGGCCTCCAACCGCAAGGCACTTCAGATGGTAGTGCCTACGGCCCAGTACATCACTGGGGCAAAGCTGCCTGCCATCCAGGACCTCTACACCAGGCGGTGTCAGAGGAAGGCCCTAAAAATTGTCAAAGACCCCAGTCATAGACTGTTCTCTCTACTATCGCATGGCAAGCGGTACCAGAGTGCCAAGTCTAGGACAAAAAGGCTTCTCAACAGTTTTTACCCCCAAGCCATAAGACTCCTGAACAGGTAACCAAATGGTTACCCGGACTATTTTACCCCAACTCTTTTACACTGCTGCTACTCTCTGTTTATCTTTTATGCATAGTCACTTTAACTATATAATCATGTACATACTTCCTAAATTGGCCCGACCAACCAGTGCTCCTCCACATTGGCTAACCGGGCTATCTGCATTGTGTCCCACCACCCACCAAACCCCTCTTCTTACGCTTCTGCTACTCTGTTCATCATATACAGTGGGGCAAACAAGTATTTATAGTCAGCCACTAATTGTGCAAGTTCTCCCACTTAAAAATATGAGGCCTGTAATTTTCATCATAGGTACACTTCAACTATGACAGACAAAATGAGGAAAATAAATCCAGAAAATCACATTGTAGGATTTTTAATGAATTTATTTGCAAATTATGGTGTAAACTTAATGTAATACAACTTTAGGTATTTTTAAACGTTAATAATCGATCAAATTGTAGACTGAGCAATCTGTATTCAATACAGCAAGTAAACAAACAATGCTCCTTTTTACGCCTTGCGCAACTCTCAATAGTGTAACGTTGTTCCAGGATGTGCTTCTTTGTTGCACAAATGGATAACCTCAACCAAATTCCAACGACTTACATCCAGTGGAAGTGGTAGGAACTGAAAAATGGTTCCTATCAAATATCCCTTGAGAAAGACTACTTTATTTATTTTATTTTTACCTTTATTTAACCAGGCAAGTCAGTTAAGAACAAATTCTTATTTTCAATGACTGCCTAGGAACAGTGGGTTAACTGCCTGTTCAGGGGCAGAACGACAGATTTGTACCATGTCAGCTCGGGGGTTTGAACTTGCAACCTTCCGGTTACTAGTCCAACACTCTAACCACTAGGCTACCCTGCCAACACTCTAACCACTAGGCTACCTTGCCGACAACTGAGGAGGCAGAGGCAAAAAAATTAAATAAAATCTGAACAGTTAGTCCTCTGGGTTTTGCCTGCTACATAAGTTATGTTATACTCACAGACATGATTCAAACAGTTTTAGTAACTTCAGTGTTTTCTATCCACATCTACTAATAATATGCATATCTTATATTCCTGGCATGAGTAGCAGGAAGTTGAAATTGGGCACGCTATT
Organism: Oncorhynchus gorbuscha; assembly: GCF_021184085.1. NCBI lineage: Eukaryota > Metazoa > Chordata > Actinopteri > Salmoniformes > Salmonidae > Oncorhynchus > Oncorhynchus gorbuscha. The sequence goes on from NC_060178.1 coordinate 100,256,029, forward strand.
TATCCAAAAGTGAAAATGCTGCCTTCTATACCTTAAAAGGTTAACTGGAGAAATATAGAGATCTGCTTACCTGGTAGCCATCTTGAAGGTCCTGGCAGTTGTGTTGCTTCATTCAAAATCAAACTTTATTTAAAATTATCGGTGTGTAAAGTCCTTCAAAAATGTTCAGACACTTAATTTTTCCAATATTTGTTTTCATTATTATACATGAATATTCAGTTAATTTGTTTTCAAATGACATCTAGTAGAAGATCCATTTATTTTTACCAAAAATAATAAATTTGTATGTTGAAATTAGTCTTTGTGCAAGGTAGAGGACACTTATCTTTATTATATTTTGTTATAGTACTAAATTACATGTTTTAGATTTAAAATCATTACTTCCATGGTATTTTAATGGTTTCATGAATGACCCAATTGGTAAACTAACGTTAGTTAAATTGGTGTGGTTAGCTACTCGAGCAACCCAATAGACCTTCAGCATTGACAATTTAACTCTGCACTGTATTGCTAATGTCACATTGAATTCTAAAGCATCATAGCGCTGGGAAGGGACAAGAGCCATGAGAACGAGTTTTGATCAGTCATGGAAATAAGAGCTGAAAACAAATTGGCTCCCTATTTAAAAAAATAAGATGAAAAATGAGTTTTTGTGCAGTCAACTAGCGCAAACATATTTCGTTGTCAAAATTAGATATCATAAGGAAATCGATATGTAACTAACGAAACCCCCCCCAGTCACTAATAGCCAGCTACCTATACTGAACACAAATATAAATGCATCATGTGAAGTGCTGGTCCCATGTTTCATGAGTTGAAATAAAAGGTCCCCAAAATGTCCCATATATACAAAAGCTTATTTTTCTCATTCTGTGCACAAATTTGTTTACATTCCTGTTAGTGAGCATTACTCTTTTGCCAAGATAATCCATCCACCTAATGGCTGTGGCATATCAAGAAGCAGCATGATCATTACACACATGCACCCTGTGCTGTGGACAATAAGGGCCCTCTCTAAAATGTGCTGTTTGTCACACAACACAATGCCACAGATGTGGGGGCGTATTTCTGTATGTAATAAAGCCCATTTGTGGGGCCTAATTTTATTTAAATTGACTGATTTCCTTACAGTTCTTATAACTTAACAAAATATTTGCAATTGTTGCATGTTTATATTTTGTTCAGTATACATTCATATTACACAACCCTAATACCAGAGCCTGGTCTTACCATGTCTTGTTGGTACAGTCTGGCATTGCAAGGTGACTCAAACTCCTAGTACTGTTGAAGGTACTGTATATGCGAGCAAGTGCTTTTTGTGTACCTTCTCACTTGCCGTTGAAGTATCAAAAGCATGATGGAATGTCTGAAGACAGCAGTTAATGCATCTGACCAAAGTTCATTCATGTCTATGCAAGTTAGATTTGGCTGTCAATAAAGATACTATATATTGGCAAGCCACCTAGCTAAGCCTATGGGTTGAGTGATTACCACAACCATGGCGTCTACCTTGTGTAGACTGAATTCAGTCTGTTTTCACAGTTTTACTTTGACAAAGTCATATGCCCTGAATTAAACATGAAATTCTTACTTATGAGCCTTTTCCCAACAATGCAGAATCAAAGAAAGGAAATGGTAACACAATAAAATCACAATGAGGCTATATACAAGGAGTACCGGTACTGGGTCAATGTGCAGAGGTATGAGGTAGCTTCAAGAGAATCTGTGCAAAAAAACAAAGGGCGTTAGTCCGGGTAGCCACTTGATGAATGGTTCAAGCAGTTGCCATACACACCAGGGATGCAGCTGTATAACTTTGAGGATCTAAGGCCCCATGCCAAATCTTTTCAGCTTCCTGAGGGGGAAGAGGCGTTGTCTTGCCCTCTTCAAGACAATGTTGGTGTGTTTGGATAATGATAGGTCCTTAGTAATGTGGACAAGAAGGAACTTGAAGCTCTCTATTGCAACCCCATCGACGTGAATGGTAAACGCCTAACATAGCTGTTATTAGGGCTGCACGACATGGTACCCTTTTCTCCACTGCCATTATGAGCTATTAAACAACCTAAGTTATTTATTCAGGCAGCTTTAGGAAGCTTATGATAGGGATAGGTATTTGAGCTTTTTTGACTGTTCCGGTACTACCATTTTTTTCTGCCAAGTACTCAATGTAAAACATAAAGCTGTAAAAAAAATTGCTAGAACAAGGGCAGCACAGGTTCATATTTTAAACCTGTTTATCTATATGCCAACTTTGAGCATCAGTGCCTAATTTATGATAACCGTTACAGATAACATAAATAATGAGGCAATTTAGCATACATCACAGATGTGCCATTTTAAGATTCATTTATTGAAATGGTAATATCAACTGGTTAAATTATATCATGGAGCACGATCTTCAAAAGGGTAGTAACCTCAGCCGTGTGGCACTTGCTTGTAGAAGGCTGTGCAATAGCATAGCCTTGATTTGTTAAACAATTCTTGTTTATCTAACTGCACTGTCCAATTTACAGTAGCTATTATAGTGAAAACATACCATGCTGTTTGAGTGCACAACAAACTTACCATGGCAACTGGTTTGATACATTCACCTCTGAAGGTGAATTTACTTACTCTTGCTCTGATTTGTCATTCTCGGGGTCCCAGAGATAAAATGTAGCATAGTTTTGGTTGATGAAATACATTTTTATATTCAAATGTAGGAACTGGATTCTAATTTTTGAACACCCATCACTGTATCTTTTACCAGATCTAATGTTATGTTCCCCTATATTAATTTCACATTTCCACAAACTTCCAGTGCTTTAAAAAAAATATTTCCTTTCCATTCGTATCAAGAATATGCATATCCTTGCTTGAAGTCCTGGGCTACAGGCAGTTGGATTTGGGTATGTCATTTTAGGTGCAAATTGAAAGGGTCCAATCCTTGGAAGCTTTTAAGAACACCTTCCTAATATTGAGTTCTGACCTTTGGCCCTCCGAATGGCCTCAATTCGTCGGGGCGTGGACTCTACAAGGTGTCGACAGCGTTCTTTACTTGATACACACAGGAAACTGAGTGTGAACTGTGTTGACACAAACCAGTGCGCCTGGCACCTACTATACCGTACCCCTTTCAAAGGCACTTAAATGTGTTCTCTTGCCCATTCACCCTCTGAATTGCACATATACACAATCCATGTCTCAAAGGTTAATGAAGGATTTTTAATCCGTTGCCTGTGCTTCATCTACAAGTGATATCAGTAGGGGATCATAGACTTACCAGGTGAAAGCTGTCATTGAAAGAGCATGTTTTATGCACGGTGCATGCAGGGAGTACCAGATCAATGTGCAGGGTTGAGGTATTTAAGGTAGATATGCACATGAAGGCATGGTAATGTGACTAGGCATCAGGATATATCATAAGGTATTTGAGGTAGATGCAGTGCATTCAGAAAGTATTCAGACCCGTTGCCATTTTCCACATTTTGTTAGGTTACTGCGATTTCTAAGATTGATTAGTGGAAACAACTTAATCTATACACAATACCCCATAATGACAAAGCAAAAACAGGTTTTTAGACATTTTTGCACATTTATTTAAAAAATAAACATGACATTTACATAATTCAGGCTCTTTACTTAGTACTTTGCTGAAGTGCCTTTTGTAGCAATTACATACTCAAGTCTTCTTGGGTATGACGCTTCAAGCTTGGCACACCTGTATTTGGGAGTTTCTCCCATACTTCTCTGCAGGTCCTCTCAAGCTCTGTCAGGTTGGATGGGGAGCTGCACAGCTATTTTCAGGTCTCGCCAGAGATTTTCAAGTCTGGCCTCTGGCTGGGCCACTCAAGGATAGTCAGACTTGTCCCGAACCCACTCCTGCATTCTCTTTGCTGTGTGCTTAAGGTCATTGTCCTGTTAGACTGGGGTGGAGGTTCACCTTCTGAGGTCCAGAGTGCTCCAGAGCACTCTTCATCAAGGACCTCTCAGTACTTTGCTCTGTTCATCTTTGCCTTGATCCTGACTAGTCTCCCAGTTCCGCCGTTGAAAAACAGCCCCACTGCATGATTCTGCCACCACCATGCTTCACTGTAGCGATGGTGCCAGATTTTCTCCAGATGTGACACTTGGCATTCAGGCCAAAGAGTTCAATCTTGGTTTCATCAGACCAGAGAATCTTCTTTCGCAATGTCAGTCTTTAGGTGCCTTTTTGGCAAACTCCTGAGCGTGATGCCATGTGCCTTTTACTGAGGAGTAGCTTCCGTCTGGCCACACTACCATGAAGGCCTGATTGGTGGTCCTGCAGCGCCGGTGTCCTTTTGTAAGATTCTCCCATCTCCACAGAGAAGCTCTGTCAGATTGACCATCTGGTTCTTGGTCACCTTCCTGACCAAGGCCCTTCTCCCCCGATTGCCCAGTTTGACTGGGCGTCCAGCTCTAGGAAGAGTCTTGGTGGTTTCAAACTTCTTCCATTTAAGAATGATGGATGCCACTGTTCTTCAGGACCTTCAATGCTGCAGAAATGTTTTGGTACCCTTCCCCAATCAGTTTAGTTTACCACAGGGGTACTCCAAGTTGTAGAAGCATCTCAAGGATTAATGGAAACAGGAAGTGCCTGAGCTCAATTTGGAGTCTCATAGCAAAGGGTCTGATTACTTATGTAAATAAGGTATATATTTAATTTGCAAAAACAATCTACACCTGTTTTTCGCTTGAACTTTTTTTTTGTATTTTACTTTTCCTTGATCTTATTGCTGCAACTTTCCAACGGGCTCGAGAGGCAAGTCATGCTTCCTCAAACATGACCCACCAAACCTTGCTTCTCCCCTGTATGCCAATGAAACCCTCCCCAATCCGGACGATGCTGGTCCAATTGTGCACCGCCCTATGGGAGTCACGGACTGTTGTGACACATCCTGGGATTGAACCCGCGTCTCTAGTGACGCCTTAAGCAATGCAGTGCCTTCGGGGTCGGAATACGTCCCGAATGCACTGTATGTTCTATTTAGAGGCCAATTGGCTCTAGAATCAATGTAACATGGAAATATGGCTGTGTGGGAACCCTATAAAGGTGTGTAATAATTTAACCATTTTTTTGTTTTTGACAATTAATTCTCGCCCATATGAAAGATACTTTCCTTTCCGTTTCTGAAACCCTACCGTAAGCCTGTTAACGTTTAGAGCATGCATCGGGGCTCTTAGCATCTTCTGGCCAGGGGTGTTTTATTATCGTCAATAGGTGCTAGGTTGTCAGTGTCTGAATGGGCTCTTCTGATATCTGTGTCTGAGTTCCAGGGTCAGAGACTAGAGGCCAAACCACATTATCAGTACTATTATCAAACTGTACAAATATGGGTGAAATGTTGACGTGCTTCTGCTGTATGTCCAATATTGAGTCGTGAAAAGCAAGGCTATAGCCTTTCACATTGCTTATGGTGGTGTGGTGACTTGTTTCATAATGTTGGATGTCTTGTCTCTGACTGTCCCTCTGCAGGGTGGTAACAATGCAGGACACACGGTGGTGGTGGACTCTGTTGAGTATGACTTCCACCTTCTACCCAGCGGCATTATCAACCCTAAGGTTACTGCTTTCATTGGTGAGTAGAACTCCGCCTCTGGTCCCCTATTTACTGGACTGAGGACTGAACAGGAAAAATGGCTGATTTCACAAGAATTGAACTATGAAGAAATGCTAATGGTTTACTATGGTCAGTTCTCTAGTCTTTGGTTCATACAGCTTTCTGTTTATTGAATCTCCTGTGCAGTTTGCATCCACACTTTCATATGCTAGCAGCTAAAATTAATGTCATCTAGCCAATCTGTATTATATTCTAATATTTACAGTTTTGTCTGATGCCACACAATGTGATTGACTTGACTGGGAGCCACCTCGCAGGCTTACAGAGTGCTACAGATTACATTTTATCTGCAGTAACATTTCACTAATGGGCTGACTGTCTAGTCCAATGGTCACCGATCGGCTTGTCGATCAGGATAAAGTCTTGTGTTCCTTTAATTTTTTATATATATATTTGTTTTTATTAGTCTCAGGCTGTTGGTGGTAGGTGCAGCCAATTCAGCTGCCCTGCGTGCCAGGTAGGCAAACTGTTGCCATTTCATGTGTCTGAAAGTACAAACTCGGCCTTCCCGGTGGGCCTGGAGAGGAAATCAAGTGCACTATGCGACCACTGGCCAATCAGATTGCTCAGATGTCTGAGTCTGCAGTAACGTAGCAGGCAATAAAGAAATCCATGACAAAATTGATACTGATATTTCAAAAGGTTTAACGCCATGACTAGACTGTCAACAAATACAGCAAAGAGCTGCTGTTTTTATGACTGAGTTGTTTAATAAGTTCTTTCTCAGCTCTGTCAACACTTTGTATTCAACACTTTTATAAGCCATAAAATGTTTGTTCTTCCAATTTCCACTCAGCGCTACAACATGCAGTGCAGCAGTAATAGGATATAGTATTGATTGTATTGATAGGCTTGCGTTGTTATTAGTGGCGTGGGTCTTTATTTATATTGAGGAATATTCTAAATTTGTCTAACTCACGAACGCTAGAGAAGCTTAACCAAGTTGAATCCTTCCCAAAGGGTCGATACAACTGTAACACAGACATGGTTTCCCCCGTGGTGGTATTCATACCATCATTCTTGCTAAGCAGGGAACTAAGTGATATGAGCCTTCAATGGTTTCTCCCCTTCAGTACTGTCACATGCAATTGTTTCCCCTGCACTCAGCCCCTCCCAAACTTCATTAGTTACAAAAGAGACATGAGGGGTGCCATAATGTTCATATACTTTTCAGTATACCAATGTTCCAAGTTTAACCCTGAATCCAAAACTCTCTTCATAGGCGTAACCACATGAATTTGTGCATGAGGCAGAAATAATGCGGTGCGACTAGTTTCACCATCATCTGGAAGAAGGTGTCCCTTTTTGGTCAGTGTCAGTGGAGGGAAGGGAGAGGGGAGGGATGTTGAGAGACGGACCCTCAGTCTGCTGCTCTCTCCCTCCGCTGAGACGGACCCTCAGTCTGCTGCTCTCTCCCTCCGCTGAGACTGACCCTCAGTCTGCTGCTCTCTCCCTCCGCTGAGACTGACCCTCAGTCTGCTGCTCTCTCCCTCCGCTGAGACTGACCCTGAGTCTGCTGCTCTCTCCCTCCGCTGAGACTGACCCTCAGTCTGCTGCTCTCTCCCTCCGCTGAGACTGACCCTCAGTCTGCTGCTCTCTCCCTCCGCTGAGACTGACCCTCAGTCTGCTGCTCTCTCCCTCCGCTGAGACTGACCCTCAGTCAGTCCCTCCGCTGAGACTGACCCTCAGTCTGCTGCTCTCTCCCTCCGCTGAGACTGACCCTCAGTCTGCTGCTCTCTCCCTCCGCTGAGACTGACCCTCAGTCTGCTGCTCTCTCCCTCCGCTGAGACTGACCCTCAGTCTGCTGCTCTCTCCCTCCGCTGAGACGGGCCCTCAGTCTGCTGCTCTCTCCCTCCGCTGAGACGGGCCCTCAGTCTGCTGCTCTCTCCCTCCGCTGAGACGGGCCCTCAGTCTGCTGCTCTCTCCCTCCGCTGAGACGGGCCCTCAGTCTGCTGCTCTCTCCCTCCGCTGAGACGGGCCCTCAGTCTGCTGCTCTCTCCCTCCGCTGAGACGGGCCCTCAGTCTGCTGCTCTCTCCCTCCGCTGAGACGGACCCTCAGTCTGCTGCTCTCTCCCTCCACTGAGACTGACCAGATGCAGGCACCATCAGCCCAGTAAAATAAACAGCAGATATCTTCAATGTATGCTCACTCAGATGTGCTTCACAAGGAATACAACAATGGATCTATTACCAGTGTGATCATATAGGCGACCTCAAATTTTGAAAAAAATTTTTAATGTCCCGAGCAACAATGCATTGGCAGGTAAATTCATGCAAAGCCAGTATGTCGTGATAATGTATTGGGTCTATAGCTTACTGCACAAACCTTATTGCTGCAGTATTGTTTTTAATTGGTTAATGATGCGTAGGCTTACATTTTTTTATTGATTAAGTATGTGTATTTAGCTCTTCATGGGAAAGTACTTCTGTTCACTTCCCTGTTTGGTTACTGATGCATCACTTTCTCCACATCTTCCATGTTGCCTGTGTCTGTTCCGCAGGTAATGGGGTAGTGATCCATCTGCCTGGCCTCTTTGAGGAGGCTGAGAAGAATATGCGCAAAGGCAAAAGTGAGTATGAAGCAGCTATCCTGTTTTAATATTCCCTTTTACTCTGATGCCTGGAAGATTGCCGTATTGCTTAAAGGGGCTACTGTCAGATGTCTTGTGTGTTTTCAGGTCTGATGGGCTGGGACAAGAGGCTGATCATTTCAGACCGAGCACACATTGGTAAGCCCTGCCTCAGGCTTTTCGTTAAGGGCCTTTACATTACAACTTCAGCTGCATTATAAGCTCTATTTATTAAAAAAAAAAATTTTTTAAACTAGGCTAGTCAGTTCAAGAACATTCTTATTTACAATGACTGCCTACCCTGGCCAAACATGGACAATACCGGGCCAATTGTGTGCTGCCCTATGGGACTGCCATGATGCAGCCTGGATTGGAACCAGGTACTGCAGTGATGCCTCTTGAACTGAGATGCAGTGTCTTAGACCACTGTGCCACTCGGGAGCCCCATACTCTATACTAAAGGTGTCAAACTAATGTTGTCCCGGGGGCCGCATTCGGTCTTCAACGACATTTGGAAGACTGGACTGAATGTGTTATTTCATTGCTGTCCATCCATTCCATGCCATCATTTTGGGAATTTTCTATGCTCCCTGACTGGATGGCACACAATTGGCCCAGCCCCGTCCGGGTTTGGCTGGGGTAGGCCGTCATTGTAAATAAGAATTTGTTCTTATCTGGCTTGCCTAATTACTCTTTTTAATTTTATCAGTTTATCAGTTAAAGTTGGGCTCTTAGTTAGTGAATACCACTGCCAGGGTCTGTGCAAAGCTGCTGCCCAGAAGAGATCCAAAAATGCTGTGTGACTTGGATGCTTTCATGGAGAACATGTTTCTGTTATTTGGGGGAGGGGGGGTGAAGGTGGCCAATTGATTAGCGTAGCTGTTTAAGGAACCTTTTGTATTTTGTACATACAGTACATTTACATCGGAGTCATTTAGCAGATTCTCTTATCCAGAGTGACTTACTGCATTCTTAAGATGGCTAGGTGGGACAACCACATATCAGTCATGGTAAGTTGATTTTTCCTCAAAGTAGCTATAAGGAGGGGTTGATTTGACCGAAGATGCACTCTGAAGACCTGTTTTAAAACAAATGTTACATGAATCTTGTTCACTCTGACTTAAGCTTTTTTGTTGTTGTGAAAAGCAGAATCTCTAAGACTTATTAGGCTACATTATTCAGCTACAAAATTCTGAAATGCATAGTAGGGAATCCACAAAATGTATTGAACATGTATTAGTTTGCCCAAGTTTATCATAAGACATGAACAAAATGAATCAGTGATTTGTATTTCCTGCAACTTTCTGAAGAGACAATGAGAATTCCCTGTCTGTGCAGTGGGCTTGTTTACCACGTTGTGTAGCCGTTAGCGACAATGTTAATAAAGTCTTCTGGTAGCTGGAAAGGCTTTCCTAAAAACCTTCTCAATGAAATATTAACTACAAAGTAGCCTATGCTTACCTGGCAGAATGATATCATTATTTTTATCCATCCAGTAAATATTTGTTTTGCAAACCACCATCACGTGCGCTACAAAACACCCCTAAAAACAGGCTCTTGCTGGTGCACCGTGGAATTAAAGGGTAACTAAGCAAAAAAAATAAATGTTTTCCTGCAGACCTTAAAAGTAATCTCCTGGTGTGGTTTAAGCATTGCTGTGTACTTAGAAATCCAAATGACTTTTTTCTATCAAAGAAGTGCGTTTTGAGGGCGAAAAACCTGAAACTAAATGGAGAAAATGCAGATTTTATACGATACTAGTCCCAAAAGCGGCCTTGTGAAGGCTCTACTAAGCGAAAAAAGGGAATTGGGCAAAATAAATCTGATTTTCTATGGCCCCTGTGAGAAAGAGGGGTCATTTCTGACTGGAAGAGAGCAACAGACACTACTGCTCACTTCCCTTCATGGATTTTAAAATGAAGGATTGGTGTTAGAACTGTTGTGGATTCTCCAACCAATCCAATGCCTTCAAATGGGTGTCGAGTGCACAAGGGAACACTTCCGGCGACATAATTGGGATACTACGCTAGGTTTTAGTGAGGAGCAGAGAAGCGGGGGTGAGGTGACCAGGATTGTGAGTTTGCCCTTCTCTACCTCCCACAGTGTTTGATTTCCATCAAGCGGTCGACGGTGTGCAAGAGCAGCAGAGACAAGAGCAAGCGGGCAAGAAGTAAGAACCCTCCACCTGTCATTCTCCTGGTTTATGGCTCAGTAATGGTTTAGCTTGCAGCAGTGCTGTAAAACATCATTTTGGGGGGTTGAATGTGTAGTATATTAGCCCTTCCATGCGTCCAGCCTTGTAATATGAAACAACCGTAACTGGCGCTAGCTTGAAGCAGAGCTGAAAAACAAGATTCTCTTCCTATGGAGGATACGCAGTATAAACCTTTTCAGCATTAAGTCTAGCTACCATAAGTACTGGAACAACCTCAACTGACTGAAGTCTCCAAAGATGTCAAATATGAAATATCCCAAAGTTGTTCTCTGCACCGGTGTTGTGGAGCGGTTTTAACAGTTTTGCCTTGTGCGTTCTGCCTGAAAGAATTGGCTGTGATTAGCCACATTTCTCTCATACTGTAGTCTGGGGTTTATTCCATATTCAGGAATAGCAAACAAATCCTACACTAATGTAGCTATTGCAGGTTCCTGTTACCAGTTAGTCATGGAGCTATTGCAGGTTACTACTGTTACCTGTTAGTCATGTGATGGAGACACCCAATCTGGTTCTGAGAAGAGGTTAGGAAGGACAGCTTGGATACAGGACAGCACTCTGATATACAGGGCATTTTAAGCTTTTGTTCAGGATCAAAATAAGTATCCTGATTTTGAGTTCTTGTGTAATACAGGCTTATATAGGCTTATATTACCAGTTATGGTGTTGCAATTCCACAAGGCTTTACAACTTCACTCTTACCTCAGAACAGAGGCTTAGATTAGATCTCCTGCAGTAACAGTATGACTTGTTCCAGGAGTCTCGTGGTGGACCTGTTATTTTTCTGTCTTGCTGGAGGGTTTCGTACTCATGATACCCTGTCTCTGCTCCAGAAGACCACTTATATCCTCACTGATAAGGTCTTTCTCACATGAGAAGTCATCCCCACATCAGATCAGGGACGTTACGACACCAGACATCCCCTAGCAGCACCATGTGACTGTGATGATGCTCTCCAACCCTCACGGCAGCGCCATTGTTTCAGTCAGCAGCAGGCGATGTTCCAGACCCATAAACACTACTTAGAATAGTAGCTACTTCCCTATAACTCCATCACGTCTGACCTTACACAGTCACACACAAATACATGTTGAAGGACCGGTGTGTGTGGTTGATGTCGAGGCAGTGACTCCGTATTGTTCCCTGTATTCCACACCCAGCCTCGGAACAACAAAAAAGGGGATTGGCCCAGTGTACTCAGCCAAAGCAGCCCGCAGCGGCCTCAGGATATGTGACCTCATGTCTGACTTCACGCAGTTCTCTGAAAGGTGAGGGTGTGGCCTTGTTCTCATATGGCCAATAATGGCTATCCTCCTGTTAGTCAGAGTACAACTAGCTCTGGTAAGATTCAAATGGAACTGTATTGATGTCTATCCTCTGTAGATTTAAAGTCTTAGCCTCACAGTATCAGTCTATGTACCCGACCCTGGTGATTGACATCGATGGAGAGTTGTGCAAGTTGAAGGTCAGAATCAGGTCCTCCATATCAGTTGAATAAGCAGATCACTGGATACATTATGTCCTTCCTACATTTCAGTGTATTTTTAGGGTTTACGTGTGTGTGGTGTTCTTGTCCAGGATTACGTGGAGAAGTTAAAGCATATGGTGAAAGATGGCGTCTTCTACATGTACGAGGCCCTACATGGACCTCCCAAAAAGATCCTGGTAGAAGGAGCCAACGCTGCCCTTTTAGATATTGACTTTGGTGAGTATCCCCCACTATGTCATAATGTCAATTAACCCCTTTCACTGTGTCAATTGCCAATTAACCCCCATTGAACTGGTCAAGCTAACAAACAAATGGTCTTCAAGAAGTCGGCTGGAAATTCAAGCCGTTTTTACTGGTGAGTTAACTCTACTGAAACAGTTGTATCGGAGCTGTCATAAGGATTGGAACAACCTGTTCACTGCTCCGAACACCAGAGAGCACTCTTATACCATGCATGACTCTGAGCTATGTTGTCTAGTGTCACTTTCAGATATTTCTGTCACAAAGCATGTCGTAGTCCATAAACACAACTGCTGAAGGAGAGGGTTGCTATTTACTGACGGTCACCATTTTCTTTTTCCTTGACACAATGGTAGTAGGTGAAAGGAGGTATCATATGGCTTTGCTAATGTTTTGCATAAAGGAGAATGTTTTTTTGTTTTGGCACCTGTGCAGACATTTATGGGTGGGATTTCTCAACCCCTCTGATCTGAAAGGCCCATTAACCTGGACTGGAAAATCCACCTCTGTTTAAGCACATCTGACAGGGAGATTGTTTGCATGTCATGTTAAGACTGAAGCATTTAGTTTCCTTTACTTGTATTACAAGCTATAGTACCAGTCAAAAGTTCTGACACACCTACTCATTCAAGAGTTTTTATTTTTACTATTTTCTACATTGTAGAATTATAGTGAAGACGTCAACTATGAAATAACACATGGAATCGTGTAGTAACCAAAAACGGTTAAACATCAAATATATTTGAGATTTTTCAAATAGCCACCCTTTGCCTTGATGATAGCTTTGCACACTCTTGGCCTTCTCTCAACTAGCTTCATAAGGTAGTCACCTGGAATGCATTTCAATGAACAGGTGTACCTTGTGAATTTGCGGAATTTCTTTCCTTAATGCATTTGTGCCAATCAGTTGTTGTGACAAGGTAGGGGTGGTATACTGACGATATCCCTGTTTGGTAAAAGACCAAGTCCATATTATGGCAAGAACAGCTCAAATAAACAAAGAAATGACAGTCCATCATTCATTTAAAACATGGTCAGTCAATCTGTAAAATTTCAAGAAAAACCAAGCACTGATGAAACTGTCTCTCATGAGGACCACCACAGGAATGGAAGACACAGTTACCTCTGCTGGAGAGGATACGTTCATTAGAGTTACCAGCCTCAGAAATTGCAGCCCAAATAAATGTGTCATAGAGTTCTAGTAACACACATCTCAACATCAACTGTTAAGAGGAGACTGTGAATCAGGCCTTCATGGTTGAATTGCTGCCAAGAAACCACTACTAAAGCACATACACCAATAAGAAAAAAAGACTTGCTTGGGCCAGGAAACACGTGCCATGGACATTAGTCCGGTGGAAATCTGTCCTTTTGGTCCGATGAGTCCAAATTTGAGTTTTGGTTCTAACCGCCGTGTCTTTGTGAGATGCGAAGTAGGTGAACGGATGATCTCTGCATGTGTGTGTGGTTCCCACCGTGAAGCTTGGAGGAGGCGGTGTGGGGGTGCTTTGCTGGTGACACTAGGATTTATTTAGAATTCAAGGGATACTTAACCAGCATGGCTACCACAGCATTCTGCAGCGATACACCTCCCCATCTGGTTTGTGCGTTGTGAGGCTATCATTTTGTTTTTCAACAGGACAATGACCCAACACACCTCCAGGCTGTGTAAGGGCTATTTTATCTAGAAGGAGAGTGATGGAGTGCTGCATCTGATGACCTGGCCTCCACAATCACCCAACCTCAACCCAGTTGGGATGAGTTGGACCTCAGTGTGAAGGAAAAGCAGTCAACTAGTGCTCCGCATATGTGGGAACTCCTTCAAGACTGATAAAGCATTCCATGTGAAGCTGGTTGAGCTTATGCCAAGAGTGCACAATGCTGTCAAGGCAAAAAGGGTGGCTACTTTGAAGAATCTCAAATATAAAATACATTTTCGATTTGTTTAACTTTTTGTTTTGGTTATCACATGATTCCATCTGTGTTTCAAAGTTTTGATGTCTTCACTATTCGGCAATGTAGATAATACTGGTACTGTATGTTAATACAGTCATTGCTATGATAATCATCTGATGTAACTTGACTGTAGCACCAATGCATTGTCATGTCTTATCTGAGGAAGACCGAGAAGGAAATAAGATGGTGTTGTATCCCTTTGGCATGTTGGTTTCAGGAACGTACCCTTTCGTGACCTCGTCTAACTGCACAGTAGGCGGGGTGTGCACGGGCCTAGGCATGCCGCCTCAGAACGTGGGTGAGGTGTTCGGCGTGGTCAAGGCCTACACCACCCGGGTTGGCATCGGAGCCTTTCCCTCTGAGCAGTTCAATGTAAGAATGTCAGCCTATCTACCTTGAGGGAAGCCAGGCCTTAATGTCTTTGACCGCTGCAGGCTACAGTCATATTGGTTCACAAGGCTGTGTTTCCTGCTCTCTGTATCCAGTGTGAGTAGACTGTAGTGTCAATGTGGGGGGTATGGCATAGTTGCTGATTGAGTCATCAGAGTTCTGAAATCCAGTGTGTATTCTGTGAACATCACAGGCAGAGGCATGCGACTGTGTGGGTGTCAAACAGTTTTGGGAAAGGTAGTTGGTTGTTAAACAGCTCCCTCTGGTGGAGCTTGTGAAATAATCCATAGAATAACGGAACTACCAGTTTCTTCACCTGGACAGGACCGAGAATGGCGACATTTTAAAACTTGACAAGGCCATGGTTTACTTTGTCAGTGATCTTAGTGATTATTGAGTGCGTCTTTCCTTCTTGAAGGATGTTGGAGAGCTCCTGCAGACAAGGGGGAAAGAAGTGGGTGTGACCACGGGCCGTAAAAGGAGATGCGGTTGGCTGGACCTCGTGCTCATCAAATATGCCCACATGATTAACGGCTTCACTGCGTGAGTTCCCACTCCCTCAACTCTGTACTGTCCATCACCACACCTCCCGCTTTTTACCTACGGTCTCAGTATACTTAAATAGACCTTATCAGCGTTGTACAGATCCTGCATTTGGGTGTTGGTAACATGCCTGCTAACCTCCCAATGTTCTGTTGTCTTCCTGTTCAGCTTAGCTCTCACCAAGCTAGACATCTTGGATGTGCTCCCTGAGATCAAAGTTGGTGTGTCATACTCTGTGGATGGTGAAAATATACCTCATTTTCCAGGTAGGCTGGATGAAGTGAAGCAGATAAGGGAGCATATTATATGCCTAATTGCATTATTCCCCCAAAAAACAATGTTTTATTGTCACATAAATGTGAAATGTGTTTTACATGGTCGGCCATAAGAGGATTTGTATTTAATAAGGATCCCCATTTAGTTCCTGCCAAATCAGCAGCTATTCTTCCTGGGGTCCAGCAACATTAAGGGAGTTAACACATTTAATACATTACATTTCACAACACATTGTGTTCTCTCAGGCCACTACTCTACTATCACATCTACAATCACTATGTATGTGTGTGTGTGTGTGTGTAGATTGTGTGTCTTATCATGTGTCTCTTCATAGTCCATGAGGTTTCATAAGGTGTATTGTAATTTTTGCTCAATCTGATTATGCTGCTTGCATCAGTTACCTGATGTGGAATAGAGTTCCATGTAGTCATGGCTATTTGTAGTACTGTGCACCTCCCATAGTCTGTTCTGGACTTGGGGACTGTGAAGAGACCTCAGGTGGCATGTCTTGTGGGGTATGCTGGGTGTCGGCGCTGTGTGCTAGTAGTTTAAAGACACCTCTGTGCTTTCGACATGTCAATACCTCTGACTTCATCACCAGTTGTTTTTGTGAATCCCTCCTCTACTTTGAGCCAGGAGAGATTGACATGCATATTATTATTAACCCTGTGTACATCCAAGGGCCAGCCGTGCTGCCCTGTTCTGAGCCAATTGCCATTTTCTTTCGTCCCTCTTTGTGGCACCTGACCACATGACAAAAGTAGTCCAGGTGTGACAACTAGGGCATGTAGGGCCTGCCTTGTTGATAGTGTTAAGGCAGAGCTGTGCATTTATTATGGACATGCCTCTTCCCATCTTAGCTACTTTTGTATCAATATGTTTTGACCATGACTGTTTACAATCCAGGGTTAATCCAAGCAGTTTAGTCTCCTGAACTTGCTTAATATATGGTGCTCCTGGAACCAATTAGGGATAAGTGCCTTGCTCAAGAACGCACAGACTGATTTTTCACCTTGTCAGCTCGGGTATTTGAACTAGTAACCTTTCAGTCACTGGCCCAACGCTCTAACCGCTAGGCTACCTGCCAATACCCCGCTCAGCTGCCACCAAGTCTGATCTTAAGACGTTTATGGTAGCCAATGGCCTGACATTGTCCCCACCTCTCCCCAGCCAACCAGGAAGTCTTACAACGTGTTGAGGTTCAGTATGCCACCCTGCCAGGTTGGAACAGTGACACCTCTGCCGTCAGAACGTTCGATGAGCTGCCAGAGAACGCCCAGAAATATGTCCGCTACATCGAGGAGCACCTCGGTGTGCCCGGTAAGAACCCCCCCCCCCTCCTTACCACATTCATGTCCAGTTGTAGAGGTCATAGGTGTATCTGGGGACATTTGTTGTTTTTATTGGTAAAGCTTTTCAATAACTCCTCTTCACCCACAGTGAAATGGATTGGAGTCGGAAAATCTCGGGAGTCCATGATCCAGATCTTCTAAGAGCTTCTCCTCCAGACCACACCCTCAGTCCCCTCTCCCTACCTCCGGATGGCTGCCTGGTTCCAGGGGCCTGTGGCCTGGGAAGGTGGTCTATGCTGCATGACCCCCCCCCCCCCATTGGAGACTCTTCAAAATTGCCCCTCTGGTTGTTAAGATGGAAGTACACTTCAGTTGCTTGCCAGCCTACACCTGTTACTCCCCATGTATGGCTTGTGAGAAGGCCCCCCTCTTCTGGCCTTTCTGGATCTGCTCTTCTGACACACTTGCACATGCACTACATACACACACCTATCCATTCAATATCCCCATATTCCAACCTCTGATCCAGGTGTGTGACACAGTCATTGACCCGTCTACAAGCCAATGTCAGACTGTTCAGTATGACCATGTGTACAGAGCTGCAGTGGAACTTGGTTGATTCATTAACAGATATTTTGTGGCTGTACTGTGATGAAATCACTTGTGCCCGTTTGTGTAGATGTATTCTTTATACCTAGCATGAGCCCATGGCCATGAAACAGCCCTCTAGGCAACTATAGATTTCATGTGTTCTGCATGGACAACGGTCCCTGACAAAACCAGTCTCTGTATTCAAATTGCAGAAAATGTAGAATCTGTTTGTTCTTACAAAGACCTTGTTCCCAGCAACGAAGCCATTATGCAAGAAAATATATTTTAGGTTCCATTACAATCGTAAATGGTCCTTTTTGAAGGTGTCAATCAAACAACCTCTTCATTTCCCCAGTTGACTAGAAATGTTGTCTCATTTCAAAGCAGTAAAAAGTTGTACTACTAAACAGTGAGCAGTTTAGGTCAGTTAGCATGTTGATGGGTCATCTTGCTATCAAACTCCACATTTGAAATGACGCATGAATGCAATCCTAAATTTAAGCTCCAACGCAAACACGATGTAGATATGCTAAACTCTAGTCTCAGGACTTCTACACGATCATATCGGTGTATATTTTATTTCTAGGACTAGGTATGGTTGATTCTGTTCTGCTACTATTAGACGTGTGGGTGTTTCTGCATATGTAGTATATTAGACAGCAGATTGTCTCCTGACTCAGTGACCACTGTAACATGTGTTTCCTGTTTGTATATTAGTGATTGAAATAGAACTATCTAAATATTTAAAATTAAATACATTAAATGATCTTGCCTGTTTACATATGGATTGAATATATAAACCTCAATGGCTCAATTATGAAATAAAAATAGTTACGGGGAGAGGCATGTGTTCAAGTTCAACCTTGTACATGCGCTGCCTATTCATGTAGAATGGGAAATTGCTCAAAAAATGAGTTTGCCTTTATCTGCAGGTCTCTAGAGATGGGTGTAGACTGCTGTGAAAGAAGGGCTTTCTACATTGGTGTTGGGGTGCTTTCTCTTTTGTATATGTGGACGTGTTAGACTAGTGTCAGACCCCTTACCCTTTTCACAGGAATGGGGTCTTTTTGTTACAGCCTTATTCTAAAAATGAGGATTACATTCAATGTTTTCCTCATCAATCTACACACTACCCCATAATGACTATGTGAAAACAGGTTATTAGAAATGTTTGCACATTTATACAAAATAAATACCTTCTCTACATAAGTGTTCGGACCCTTTGCTATGAGACTCCAAATTGATCTCCGGTGCATCCTGTTTCCATTGATCACCCTTGCGATGTTTCTACAACTTTATTGTACCTGTGGTCAATTCAATTGATTGGACATGATTTGGAAAGGTGCACACGCCTGTCTATATAAGGTCCCACAGTTGTCAGTGCAAAAACCAAGCCATGAGGTTGAAGGAATTGGCCGTAGAGGTCGAGATGGGATTGTGTCGAGGCACAGATTTGCATCATTTAAGGTCCCAAGAACAGTGGCCTCCATTGTTTTTAAATGGAAGAAGTTTGGAAACCACCAAGACTCTTCCTAGAGCTGGCTGCCCAGCCAAACTGGGCAATCGGGGGAGAAGGGCTTTGGTCAGGGAGGTGACCGAGAATCCAATGGTCACTCTGACAGCTCCAGAGTTTCTCTGTGGAGATGGGCGTACTTTCCAGAAGGACAACCATCTCTACAGCACTCCACCAACCAGGCCTTTCTGGTAGAGTGGCTAAGCGGAAGCTACTCCTCCGTAAAATTCACATGACCATCCGCTTGGAGTTTGCCAAAAGGCACCTACAGGACGCTCAGACCATGAGAAACAAGATTATCTGGTCTGATGAAACCAAGGTTTAACTATTGGCCTGAATGCCAAGCGACACGTCTGGAGGAAACCTGGCACCATCCCTAGGGTGAAGCATGGTGGTGGCAGCATCATGCTGTGAAGATGTTCTCAGCAACAGGGAGTGGGAGACTAGTCAGGATCGAGGGAAAGATGAACGGAGCAAAGTACAGATGTCCTTGATTAACGCGTGCTCAGGACCTCAGACTGGGGTGAAGGTTCACCTTCCAACAGGACAACGACTCTTAAGCCCACAGCCAAGACAACGTAGGAGTGGCTTCGGGACAAGTCTCAATGTCATTGAGTGGCCTGGACTTGAACCCGATCAAACATCTCAGGCGAGACCTAAAAATAACTGCAACGACACTCCCCATCCAACCTAGCATAGCTTGAGAGGATCTGCAGAGAAGAATGGTGCCAACCTTGTAGCGTCATACCCAAGAAGACTCTAGGCTGTAATGGCTGCCAAAGGTGCTTCAACAAAGTACTGAGTAAAGGGTCTGAATACTTAAATTTAATATTTACAATTCTAAACCTGTTGCTTTGTCATTATGGGGCATTGTGTAGTTTTGATGAGGGGACACACACCTATAAATCAGTTTTTAGAATAGGGCTTTAAAGTAACAATGTTGAGGCATCTGAATCCTTTCCGAATGCACTGTAGTTACGGTGTCGGGTACATTCTTACGTAAGAGATCACCGTTTTCAGTAGAGCAGTTAGCTTAGCTTATGTTTACTGGTAAAGTCTGTTTCGTTGTTCCATGTGGATTTTAAGATATCAGACTGTTATTTTAGTGGCCTCAAATGTTAACCTGGGCCTTGTATGTCAGAGGTATTCAGACATCTTTCTTTTCTACCTTGAGGCTCGTCTGGAAATGAGTGGATAGGTCAAAAGAAGGCTACACCAAAGCTTTCACCTACACTACAGTGATGTCCTCAAGGAAGGAAGGGTGTATTTTATAAATAGTCAAAAACAGGGTCCAGGTCTTACCACCCCCCCCCGTGTAGTGTCTTAAAGGTGGCTTAGTATTGTGTTCTCTATCCCACCACATCAGCTCAACATGGCATGCTTAACATTGATGTTTGAGTGGGATCCAAACAACTTTGTCAGTTAATTAGGCTTTGAGGAGCAATGAGTAAAAATGTATTGACAACGAGCCTCCTTCAGCCAAAAACAAATGTGTGGGATGCAAAAGGAGTTTTTGATGCTTTGAGACAAAGGGATGAAATGTAGAGTACAGTGGATCCTGATCCAGGTGAAAAATCCAGATTTTGTTCATGTTTGCTGTACAGTGTTTTCTTCCCAGCACCACCTTCCAAAGTCACTAAACTCAGTAATAATATTATTAGTGCCATTTTAAATGAAACATTCATTAGCTTGATGACTAGGTTTTAATCGAACTCCACTTTTTATCCTGTTAACATATTTTTGGTCTTTTGTTTTGAAACTATTTACCTACTTTCAGTTCTGCAATGTGTTGCTGCTTTGTTAACACTAAGTGTGTGTGTGTATATGAAATCCAATACCATATGATCGTCATCTTATTGTGGCTCTGTGTTCAATATGCTTTTTTTTCGACTGGAGTTTTATCAAATGTCATTTGTACAGTACTGTTTTTTTTTTTTTTTTTTTACTTTTAATTTTTTTTTAAGTAATTTCAATATTAAACAATGAATACAACCCAAGAACAAGATTCCAACTAATAAATTAAACAAATATATCATCAGTGTTTTTACATTTCAAATTCATTGAGGTCTGTTCTAGAGGGGTCAAATGTTTTCTGTTTCTCAACTGTCTTTGAAGAGTAGCTTAACTCTCATGGCACCCCCCCAACACCACCAGGGTCAGAATCCGCCAAGCTATCTGTCTCCCCCTAGCTATGTTAACACAACTACAGTAATTGTTAGAAATGCCTGTGTACTTTGTTACAGGGCCACCAGAGGGAGTTGTTTACCTTTGAATACTCTCATTTGCACCGCTAGAAATGCATGGTACTGGCTGAGAATTCAAATACTACTCTGAACAAAAAGATGCATGCAACAATTTCTAAGAATTGACTCAGTTTATATAAGGAAATCAGTCAATATAAATTAGATCTTTATGGATTTCACATGATTGGGAAAGCAAATTATTCTCTGTTGATCCAGAGCTTCCCAAACAGGCTCAATGGGTGACATGTCTGGTGAATATGCAGACCACGGAAGAATTGGAACATTTTCAGCTTCCAGGAATTGTGTACAGATCCTTGCAACATGGAGCTGGGCATTATCATGCTAAAACATGAGGTGATGGCGGCGGATTAATGGCACAACAATGGGCCTAAGGATCAAATGGTATCTGCATTCAAAGCATACTTTCCCGTACCATAGCCCCACCGCCACCATGGGGCACTCTGTTCACAAAATTGACATCAGCAAACCGCTGGCCCACACGCGCTGTAATTGAAATGGTAATCAATCCGTGACGAGCACACTTCTCAGGCGTGCTAATGACCATCGAAGGTGGGCATTTGTCCACTAAAGTCGGTTAGACACTGAGGACGACGAACATGTAGACGAGCTTCCCTGAGACTGTTTCTGACATTTGTGCAGAAATTCTTAGGTTTTGCAACCCATAGTTTCATAAGCTGTCTGGGTGGCTCGTCTGACTGTCCCGCAGGTGAGGAAAATGTATGTAGAGATCCTAAACTGGCGTGGTTACACGTTGTGAGGCTGCTTGGACGTACTGCCAAATTCTCTAAAACATTCGAGGCGGCTTATGTTAGAGAAATGAACATTCTCTGGCAACAGCTCTGGTGTACATTTTTGCAGGCAGCATGCCAATTGCATGGCCCCTCAACTTGAGACATCTGTGGCATTGTGATAACTGCAAAATTTAGTGGGCTTTTGTCCCCAGCACAAGGTGCACCTGTATAATGATCATGCTGTTTAATCAGTTTATTGATATGCCACACCTGTCAGGTGGATGGATTATCTTGGAAATAAGAAATGCTCACTAATGGGGATGAAAACAAATTGCACAAAATATGAGATGAGTTTATGGATATTTCTGGTATCTTTTATTTTAAAGTGTTGTGTTTACAATGCATTTGGAATGTATTCAGACCCCTTGAATTTTCCACATTTTGTTATGTTACAGACATTTTCTAAAACTGATTAAATTGTTTTTCCCCATCAATCTACACACTACCCCATAATGACAAAGCAAATTTATTAAAATGAAAAAAATGAATTCGCGTTTACATAAGTATACAGAAACTTTACTCAGTACTTTGTTGAAGCACCTTTGGCAGTAATTGCAGCCTCGAGTCTTCTTGGGTATGACGCTACAAGGTTGGTGCCTCTATTTGGAGAGATTCTTCCCTGCAGATCCTCTCAAGCTCTGTTGAATAGATGGGAGCATCACTGCACAGCTATTTTCAGGTCTCTCCAGAGATGTTCGATCAGGTTTAAGTCCGGGCTCTGGTTGGGCCACTCAGGGATTATTGAGACTTGTCCCAAAGCCACTCCTGTGTTGTCTTGGCTGTGTGCTTAGGGTCGGTGTCCTATTGGAAGGTGAACCTGGAGTCTGGAGGTCCTGAGTGCTCTGGAGCAGGTTTTCATCAAGGATCTTTCTGTACTTTGCTGCGTTCATTTTTGCCTCAATCCTGATTAGTCTCCCAGTCCCTGCCACTGAAAGACATGTCCACAGTATGATGCTGCCACCACCGTGCTTCACCGTAGGGATGGTGCCAGGTTTCTATGCCTTGGCACTATCCTGTCTCGGAGCTCTACGGACAATTCTTTTGACCTAATGGCTTTGTTTTTGCACTGTCAACTATGTGACCTTATATAGACAGGTGTGTGCCTTTCCAGATAATGTCCAATCAATTGAATTTACCATAGGTGGACTCCACGTTGTAGCAACATCTCAAGGATGATCAAAGAGAACAGGATGCACCGGAGCTCAATCTCGAGTCTCATAGCAAAGAGTCTGAATACTTATTTGCATAAGGTATTTGTTTTATTCTTTTTATTTTTTGCCTGTTTTCGCTTGGCCATTATAGGGTATTGTGTGTAGATTGCTGAGTATGTTTTATTTATTTAGTTTAGAATAAGGCTGTAATGTAAAAAATATTGAAAAAGTCAAGGGGTCTGAATACTTTCCAAAGGCTTTTTTTTTGTCCAGTGTTTTTAGTCGACCTTATGACTCCTGGCTCATTTCCCTTGTTTTGCCAAGCTTCCTCTGATAGTTGACTACATCTAAGTAAAACCACATTTAATCCAGTCATGGTCGAAGCTGAAGGATGATGAAATTCAACCATTGTTTGTGATTCTAGGGAAATGGATAAGAACAGCTGATCATTGTCCACAAATATACCAAATGCCACTTGACAAGCATGTATGTATCCCCTTCATAAAACAAGCAGCTGGATTGTGTGAGCAGTCCCAGGTAGACCACATCACACAGGGGCCTGGCCAAGGCTGTTGCTTCTCTTTCCGGTTTGGATGTGAAGTATTTGCGTGTAACCTCAGTGTTGCGGCCACTGTCCAGGGCTCCACTTTGTTTGCCCTTCATATTTAAATCCTCTTGTATGGCCTCTGTTTGCCAGCAACCACTGTATTATACTAGAGAGGAAAGGAAATTCTATAGACATCCAAATAAGTTCTGCAGGAACCAGGCATGCCTCTCACCTGCAGCCTAGACACACAGGACACGGTAGAAGCATTGGATGTACTGTAGAGTAGACAGCGCCTACTTGAATGTGGTTTGAGGTAATGACCTCCACACTTTGTACTACATCCATTCCCACCACATCCCCTTGGTGTAAAAAGCACACCCATCCAGGAGCAGGGTTGGGGAGTAACTGATTACATGAAATCAGTTACATGTAATTTGATTACAAAAAAAACGAATCAGTTACGTTACCAGCTAAAATATTGTCATCAGATTACAGATACTTTTGAAAAACTAGATTACTTTTATTTAATTATTTAAAATTCAGAAAGGATGTTGGCAAAATGTTTAAGTTTGTTTCACCTGAGCAAGTCTGACCTCAAGTCAGAGACACCTATGATCAAAGTTTATTGGTTGCGTACACAGATTTGCAGATGTTTTCGCAGGTGCAGGGAAATGCTTGTGTTTCTAGCTCCAACAGTGCTGTAACACCTAACATGACTAGAATACAATATACAGTGTCTTCGGAAAGTATTCAGACCCATTGACTGTTATGCAACAGCCTATTCTAAATTTGATTAAATTAATAAAAATCCTCAGCAATCTACACACAATAACCCACAATGACAAAGTGAAAACAGGTTTTTAGACATTTTTGCAAATTTATAAATCGTAAGAACAGAAATACCTTATTTACATATTATTTACATCACCCTTGATGTTTCTACAACTTGATTGGAGTCCATCTGTGGTAAATTCAATTGATTGGACATGATTTGGAAAGGCACACACCTGCCTAAATAAGGTCCCACAGTTGACAGTGCAAGTCAGAGCTGAAACTGAGCAATCGGGGGAGAAGGGCTTTGGTCAGGGAGGTGAACAAGAACCCAATGGTCACTTTGACAGAGCTCCTGAGTTCCTCTGTGGAGATGGGAGAACCTTCCAGAAGGACAACCATCTCTGCAGCACTCTACCAATCAGGCCTTTATGCTAGAGTGGCCAGACAGAAGCCACTCTTCAGTAAAAGGCTCATGACAGCCCACTTGGAGTTTGCCAAAAAGCACGTAAAGGCTCTCAGACCATGAGAAACAAGATTATCTGGTCTGATGAAACCAAGGTTTAACTATTGGCCTGAATGCCAAGCGACACGTCTGGAGAAACCTGACACATTCCCTACGTTGAAGCATGGTGGTGGCAGCATCATGCTGTGGGGCTGTTTTTCAGCGGGAGGGACTGGCAGACTTGCCAGGATCGAGGCAAAGATAAACTGCAAAGTTCAGAGATCCTTGATGAAAACCTGCTCCAGAGTGCTCAGGACCTCAGACCGGGGCAAAGGTTCACCTTCCAACAGGACAACGACCCTAAGCACACAGCCAAGACAAAGCAGGGAGTGGCTTCGGGACAAGTCTTTGAATGTGCTTGAATGGCACAGCTAGAGCCCGGACTTAAACCTGATTGAACATCTCTGTGCAGCAACGCTCCCCATCCATCCTTACAGAGCTTGAGAGGATCTGCAGAGAACAATGGGAGAAACTCCCCAAACAGAGGTTTGCCAAGCTTGTAGCATTAAACCCAAGAAGACTTGTACCGACAACAAAGTATAGAGTAAAGGTTCTGAATACTTATCTAAATGTAGTATTTCCTTTTTTATTTCCTTTTTTTATTAGAAAAATATTTCTAATGAATTGTTTTTGCTTTGTCATTACAGGATATTGTGTGTAGCCTAAAAAAATGTGTAAAAAGTGAAGGGGTCTGAATACTTCACGAAGGCACTGTATACATATGAAGTGGTCACATGTAGCTCAGTTAGAGTATTGTGCTTGCAACGCCAGGGTTGTGGGTTTGATTCCCATGGGGGACCAGTATGAAAAATTGTATGCACTCATAAGTCGTTCTGGATAAGAGCTTTTGCTTAATGACTAAAATGTAAGTGGGTAAAACAGTATGTAAACATTATTCAAGTGACCAGTGTTTAATGACTATGTCCATAGGGCAGCAGTCTCTAAGGTGCAGGGTAGAGTACCGGGTGTTAGCTGACTAGTGACCGTGACTAATGTTCAACGCAGGGTACTGGGCACAGGCCGGCTTGTGGTGACTGTTTAAAACCTGTTATGGCTTCATCCCTTTGTTCTTAATTTCCGCCTGAAGACATACCCTAATCTAACTGCCTGTAGCTCAGCCACAGAGACAAGGCTATGCATATTCTTGGTATCATTTGAATAGAAACATTCTGAAGTTTGTGGAAATGTTCATTGAATGTAGGAGAATATAACACAGTAGATCTGGTGGAAGAAAAGAGAAAGAAAGGGCATGTTTTCTGTTTTTTATTGTTGTAGGATCATTTTCACATGTACTAGAACAGCCACACAGTCAGATAGGATGCTGGAGATAATTTTGATGGATAACACAAGAGGGTAACTGTAGGTGTGCAAAGTTTCAGACTGATAACTTCAGGAATGGGTGAGCTACATGACATTTAGCATGAAGTCACCCAGGTGTCCCACACAAGTTGCCCAAATGTACCCAAGTGGCTGAAATGGTGAAATAACCTATAACTATATACAGCAGTGCAAATAACTATATACAACATATCAAAAAGAAATTCTAACACACACACACAAAAATATATTTTCTAAATTAGAAAAAATAAATAAAATAAAAACAGTACACCCCTTGGAAGTCCTCTTCACAATATTTTGCTGCCTGTGCCATGTCCCATAGCAGTCTCTTTCTGATGTAAAGCAGAGGCAAACTGAACAAGTGGTGCATTTCATGCGACACAGAACACAATGACGCCTCCATGCTGTGCCCTTTTGGCCCTGAGGCACAGTCATGCCTGCAGTAATGAACTGTAGTGGTGTGGGGGCTGTGCTTTGGCAAAGTGGGTGGGGTTATATCCTTCCTGTTTGGCCCTGTCCGGGGGTGTCCTCGGATGGGGCCACAGTGTCTCCTGACCCCTCCTGTCTCAGCCTCCAGTATTTATGCTGCAGTAGTTTATGTGTCGGGGCTGGGGTCAGTTTGTTTATCTGGAGTACTTCTCCTGTCCTTTCAGGTGTCCTGTGTGAATCTAAGTGTGCGTTCTCTAATTCTCTCCTTCTCTCTTTCTTTCTCTCTCTCGGAGGACCTGAGCCCTAGGACCATGCCCCAGGACTACCTGACATGATGACTCCTTGCTGTCCCCAGTCCACCTGGCCATGCTGCTGCTCCAGTTTCAACTGGCCTGGGCCCTAGGACCATGTCTCAGGACTACCTGACATGAGGACTCCTTTGTCCCCAGTCCACCTGGCCATGCTCCTGCTCCAGTTTCAACTGTTCTGCCTTACTATTATTCAACCATGCTGGTCATTTAGAACATTTGAACATCTTGGCCACGTTCTGTTATAATCTCCACCCGGCACAGCCAGAAGAGGACTGGCCACCCCACATATGCTCTCTCTAATTCTCTCTTTCTTTCTTTCTCTCTCTCGGAGGACCTGAGCCCTAGGACCGTGCCCCAGGACTACCTGACATGATGGCTCCTTGCTGTCCCCAGTCCACCTGACTTGCTGCTGCTCCAGTTTCAACTGTTCTGCCTTATTATTATTTGACCATGCTGGTCATTTATGAACATTTGAACATCTTGGTCATGTTCTGTTATAATCTCTACCCGGCACAGCCAGAAGAGGACTGGCCACCCCACATGAGCCCGGTTCCTCTCTGAGGTTTCTTCCTAGGTTTTGGCCTTTCTAGGGAGTTTTTCCTAGAACCGTGCTTTTACACCTGCATTGTTTGCTGTTTGGGGTTTTAGGCTGGGTTTCTGTACAGCACTTTGAGATATCAGCTGATGTACGAAGGGCTATATAAATAAATTTGATTTGATTTGATTTGATTTGATTTGATTTGATATGAACACCACTGGGGGCAGAGGTAGAGCGGGCAGCTTGGCACCGGGGGCTCCCAGTCGGAGTCACTATCACTGTTTTTATATTTCATAAAACGGCATTAGCACTTACCCGTCCAGAAGTACATCCTGTCCTTGCAGAAACAGCTCCTCAGTTCGTTTGAATCATAACACGCCAAGATTCCTCAAACAAAAAATCTGTCTCACTTTCACTTTAGACGTTGACTTCGCTTTATGAAATTGTTGAAACTACAACTTTCCGAAATACAGCCTCTGTAAAAAGCCTTATAGCAACTCCTCTGATCGTCAAGGCGAGAATGGAGTTCCCTGGTGTGTGATTACAAACAAGGAATTGTGGTCCAACCCAAAACCATTACTTACTGGCATTTACCTCAGCTCATTGGCTATCTACCCAGCTAGATTTCAAGAAGATGAGTGGTCATTGGGCAGAAATATAGTCAATCAATGAAGCTTCGCTAAAATTATTGGTGCGTAAGGTAGTCATTGCTCGTTATCTTCAAATCAGTTCACTTCGGTCAATACTCCCCCGCAAAAAAAACAATGACGTTTGACTGTGTTGCAAACATCCAGAGGAATGCACTGAAACCAACCATGTCTAGATAAACGATTGTTTACGGTGTGTAATCACGTCGAACGCTCCGTAAAAAAATTGACAGAGATGGAATTCACGGCACAAACGGTTTACGAAATGTTTCGATTTAGGCTATAGAAATGGATTTTATCAAAGAAAACGGGCACTTCATTTGATCACTGGGACCCCCCCGGAAGAGAAATAAGAGCAAGATATCAGAATGTAAGTCATAATTTTACCTTCAGATGTGAATGTGTAAAAACGGTCATGGCGGAAAATGTTTCTGTTGTTGATTGCTCTTCTCAAACAAAAGCATGGTATTTGTTCTCTGTAATAGCTATTTTAAATTGGAAAACATAGTTCGATTACCAAGATTCTAATATTTTGAAGCGTGTAAGACACTTGCATTTTCAAGAATGTTTAATGTTACAAAGTTGTATTTTTAGTTGTCACTCTGAAATTTCCCCTGATGTTGATCCCTGTATGGGGATCGCAGCCATAACAGGTTTTAAGAGTCTGATGACACACCAAATGCGTTTGATGGATCCTTTTTGTCTTCTTCTAATGGATTTTAAGGGGAAAGAAATCAGATTATGTTACTGAGTTTGGGGAATCCAAAATTACGTTACTGATTACAATTTTGGACAGGTAACTAGTAACTAACATTTAGATAGTAACTCACCCAACTCCCCTGCTTTGAATGCACACAGGGGTCTCTCTCTCATTTACATTTACATTACATTTAAGTCATTTAGCAACTTCCCTGCTTTGAATGCACACAGGGGACAGTCACTTAACAATAGAGCATCTGGTGGGGTGAGAGGGATTACTTAACCTATCCTCTGGTTCGCACACGGATTGGGAAGCTAGGTCATAAATGAGCCATTGCCGGGGCGGCGAATGGGCAAGCTGGTAGCCCTGCAGCCTGAGCCATACCAGACCTGCCAGGTGACCCATAACAGCCTCATTAGAGCAGATGTGATGCTGTCTACTGTGTTGCTGCCTCTGCCCTCCCCTTCCTCTGTACCTTCCATTGGCCTGAGAAGCCCAGCAGCTGTTCACCAAGGGGGGGCCTAGGCCAATGCCTGCCTGATCCCTGAATCTCACTGATGGGGGTAGGGAGGCAGCAGATGGGGTCGGTCAGAGGAGGGGTTGGCCTGGGTAGGGTGAGGTGTGGTGGAAGGGGGAATTTACGAGGGGGTAGTAGTAGTAGTGGTTGTTGCTCAGACTGGGTTGAAAGAGTTAGTTGGTTGGACGTATGAAGGGGGGAGTAGGGTTCTCAGCAGGTTCTCAGCTACAGTAGGATCTAAACAGGGTCTCAGCTGGGGTCTCAGCTGGGGTCTCAGCTAGGGTCTCAGCTGGGGTCTCAGCTAGGGTTTCAGCAGGTTCTCAGCTGGGTCTCAGCAGGGTCTTAGCAGAGTCTCAGCTAGGGTTTCAGCAGGGTCCCGGCTAGGGTCTCAACAGAGTCTCAACAGGGTCGCAGCTAGGGTCCAGGCAGGGTCTCAGCAGAGTCTCAGCTGGGGTCTCAGCAGGGTCTCTGCTAGGGTCTCAACAGGGTCTCAGCAGAGTCTCAGCTGGGGTCTCAGCAGGTTCTCAGCTTCATTAGATTCTCGGCTGGGTCTCAGCTGGGGTCTCAGCTACAGTAGGGTCTAAGCAGGGTCACAGCTAGGGCCTCAGCAGGGTCTCTGCTTGAGTCTCAGCTAGTGTCTCAGCAGGGTCTCCACTGGGATCTCAGCAGGGTCTCAGCTATGCTCTCAGCAGAGTCTCAGCAGGTTCTAAACTACAGCAGGTTCTCAGCTACAGTAGGGTCTCAGCAGGGTCTCAGCAGGGTCTGAGCAGGGTCTCAACAGGGTCTCTGCTTGGGTCTCTGCTTGGGTCTCTGCTTGGGTCTCTGCTTGGGTCTGCTTGGGTCTCAGCAAGGGTCTCGGCTAGGGTCTCAGCTGGGGTCTCAGCTACAGTAGGGTCTAAGCAGGGCCTCAGCAGGGTCTATGCTAGGGTCTCAACAGGGTCTCAAAGGTTCTCAGCAGGGGTCTCAGCTGGGGTCTCAGCTGGGGTCTCAGCAGGGTCTCAGCTAGGGTCTCAGCAGGGTCTCAGCTAGGGCCTCAGCAGGGTCTCTGCTAGGGTCTCAACAGGGTCTCAGCTGGGGCCTCAGCAGGGTCTCAGCTAGGGCCTCAACAGGGTCTCAGCTACAGCAGGTTCTCAGCTACATCAGGTTCTCAGCTACAGTAGGTTCTCAGTAGGTTCTCAGCAGGGTCTCAGCAAGGGTCTCAGCTAGGGTCTCAGCTAGGGTCTCAGCTGGGGTCTCAGCTAGGGTCTCAGCTACAGCAGGATCTAAGCAGGGTCTCAGCTGGGGTCTCAGTTGGTTCTCAGCTACAGTAGGGTCTCACCAGAGTTTCAGCTAGGGACTCAGTTTAGGGTCTCAGCAGAGGCTCAGCTAGGGTATCGGCAGGGTCTCAGCTGGGGTCTCAGCTAGGGCCTCAGCTGGGGTCTCAGCAGGGTCTCAGCAGGGTCTCAGCTAGAGTCTCAGCTAGGGTCTCAGCTGGGGTCTCAGCGGGGTCTCAGCTAGGGCCTCAGCAGGGTCTCAGGGTCTCAGTCTCAGCAGGGTCTCAGCTCAGCAGAGTCTCAGCACGGGGGGTCTCAGCTAGGGTCTCAGCTCGGGCCTCAGGGTCTCAGCTAGGGCCTCAGCAGGGTCTCAGCTAGGGCTTCAGCAGGGTCTCAGCTCGGGTCTCAGCAGGTTCTAAGCTAGATTAGGGTCTAATCGGGGTCTCAGCTGGGGTCTCAGCAGGGTCTCAGCAGATTCTCAGCTACACTAGGGTCTCAGCAGAGTCTCAGCACGGTCTCAGCTGGGGTCTCAGCTAGGGTCTCAGCTCGGGCCTCAGCAGGGTCTCAGCTAGGGCCTCAGCAGGGTCTCAGCTAGGGCTTCAGCAGGGTCTCAGCTTGGGTCTCAGCAGGTTCTCAGCTAGATTAGGGTCTAATCGGGGTCTCAGCTGGGGTCTCAGCAGGGTCTCAGCAGGGTCTCAGCAGGTTTTAAGCAGGGTCTCAGCTGGGGTCTCAGCTACAGTAGGGTCTCAGCAGAGTCTCAGCTGGGGTCTCAGCAGAGTCTCAGCAGGTTCTCAGCTACAGTAGGGTCTCAGCAGGGACTCAGCAGGGTCTCAGCTACAGTAGGGTCTCAGCAGGGTCTCGGCTTGGGTCCGGGCAAGGTCTCAGCTTGGATCCGGACAGGGTCTCAGCAGGGTCTCAGCAGGGTCTCAGCTTGGGTCCGGGCAGGGTCTCAGCTTGGATCCGGACAGGGTCTCAGCAGGGTCTCAGCAGGGTCTCGGCTTGGGTCCGGGCAGGGTCTCAGCTACAGTAGGGTCTCAGCAGGGTCTCAGCTTGGGTCCGGGCAGGGTCTCAGCTTGGATCCGGACAGGGTCTCAGC
Source organism: Oncorhynchus gorbuscha (assembly GCF_021184085.1). NCBI lineage: Eukaryota > Metazoa > Chordata > Actinopteri > Salmoniformes > Salmonidae > Oncorhynchus > Oncorhynchus gorbuscha. The sequence goes on from NC_060178.1 coordinate 100,287,583, forward strand.
TTGGGTCTCAGCAGGGTCTCAGACAGTAAACACAAGGGCAAACGGCCTGGGAGTGAAAACGTTATTTTTTAGTTTTTGTGACTTGAAGTTTCCATTAGTCATTAAACGTGTGTATCTGTTTGTTTTGTGTGGATGATAATGAGACAGATACATAGGTAAGGATCATGGGCTTTCCATCCCTATGTATGTGGACAGGACAACAGTAGCTTTGAAACACTACCTGATGCAATCTCTGAAGTCAATATATACTACGTGAGTGTATAAAAAAATGTTTCTATTTCTTTTTACCCCCTCTTCTCCCCAATTTCATGATACCCAATTGGTAGTTACAGTCTTGTTCCGTTGCTGCAACTCCTCTACGGACTGTGAGGTGAAGGTCGAGAGCCATGCATCCTCCGAAACACGACTCTGCAAAGCCTCAGCTTGCAGGCGCCCGGCCCACCACAAGGAGTCGCTAGAGCGTGATGGGACAAGGACATCACGGCCGGCCAAACCCTCCCTTAACCCGGTACGACAATGGGCCAATTAGGCGCCACTTCATGGGTCTTCCGGTCACGGCCGGCTGTGACAAAGCTTGGGATTGTAACCCGGGTCTGTAGTGACGCCTCAAGCACTGCAATGCAATGCCTTAGACCGCTGCGCCACTCGGGTAAATTGAATATATACATTTTATGGTAAATAAAACAAACTGTACAACAAACAAACAACATTACAAATCCAGAACAAAAATCTGTCTTTCCAAAATTTTGCTGTTATCCAGATTGATGTACAATTAGTGCCTTGCCCCTCTAATCTCCATATATTGTGACTCAGTGGTGTTTTTTTGGCCAGAAACAGCACCCTGTCTTGAGTAACAGTAGCAACATGGCTGTTAGACTGTGGCTGCAGGTGGCTGGACATTTGCCGGCCCTGTGTCTCCAGAACGGACAAGTGTCGGCGCCAGTAGTGTCCAGACTCGTTCCGGCAGCTGCTGCGACCACACACCCCTCCCCTACCCTGACAGATGTAATGTCACCACCCATCAGCTTTATGGCGCCTGGGCTGTTGTTAATTTAAATATTTGATTTGCCCAGGAGGGACAGCCCTGTTTGGGCAAGGGGTTGAAAAGAGCTGGGTGGCTTATCAGCATGACCTACAGAAGATACTTAGACAGTTGACTTGACACCATGGCAGGGTGTTTGACTTGACACCATGGCGGGGTGTTTGACTTGACACCATGGCAGGGTGTTTGACTTGACACCATGGCAGGGTGTTTGACTTGACACCATGGCAGGGTGTTTGACTTGACACCATGGCAGGGTGTTTGACTTGACACCATGGCAGGGTGTTTGGAGAAAACAAATTGCCAAAGTCTTTGGAAGTCCATTTTGGAACGTTAGGAGGCTTGGAGGACATTTGGAACATTAGGAGGCTTGGAGGACATTTTGGAACATTAGGAGGCTTGGAGGACATTTTGGAACATTAGGAGGCTTGGAGGACATTTTGGAACATTAGGAGGCTTGGAGGACATTTTGGAACATTAGGAGGCTTGGAGGACATATTGATATTGTGGGACAGGAGGAAATGTAACACCTAATAGTCTGAATTTACCATGTAATATCATCACATTTAGTACAATGATTATTTTGTTCCAATAGTTTTAATTATTGTAATTATTTGGGGGGGAGAAACAGGAAGAATCTCTGCACACTTCTCTTTTAATAGAGGCTAAGCTTTCGGTCAGTCGACCTTCAGAGCATATCTCCACAAACATTGTAAAAAAAAAAAGTATATATATAATAATCTGTCAATGTGATGTTAATCAGCAGAGTGGATGTACAGTAACATTTGGGTTAAAGGCAATATAAAGGCCTGAATTCCACTGCCAATAATAGTCTTTATCATTTTATAGTGTGAAAATTCTCCTTCCATAATATAATAATAATAAAAAATAACACTTGACTCTCAGTATATTTCTCTTCACATAATCCCCATTCACATCCCCATTCACATCCCCATTCACATCCCCATTCACACCTTGTTCAAAATCCCTCAAACATCCTAAACAACTATGAAGGTGACCTCTAATCTTCTTGTCTGTTTTTCAAGGCATTATTGAAGTATTTAAATTTATTCCGTATAGTATGCCATCAAATAAAAGGTATAAAGAGACTAAAGGCTGGGTTTACAGCTAATCACAGCCAAGAGGTAGAAAGAGACTAAAGGCTGAGTTTACAGCTAATCACAGCCAAGAGGTAGAAAGAGACTAAAGGCTGGGTTTACAGCTAATCACAGCCAAGAGGTATAAAGAGACTAAAGGATGGGTTTACAGCTAATCACAGCCAAGAGGTAGAAAGAGACTAAAGGCTGGGTGTACAGCTAATCACAGCCAAGAGGTAGAAAGAGACTAAAGGCTGGGTTTACAGCTAATCACAGCCAAGAGGTATAAAGAAACTAAAGGCTGGGTTTACAGCTAATCACAGCCAAGAGGTATAAAGAAACTAAAGGCTGGGTTTACAGCTAATCACAGCCAAGAGGTAGAAAGAGACTAAAGGCTGGGTTTTAATCACAGCCAGCTAAAGGCTGGGTTTACAGCTAATCACAACCAAGAGGTAGAAAGAGACTAAAGGCTGGGTTTACAGCTAATCACAGCCAAGAGGTATAAAGAGACTAAAGGATGGTTTACAGCTAATCACAGCCAGAGACTAAAGGCTGGGTTTACAGCTAATCACAGCCAAGAGGTATAAAGAGACTAAAGGATGGATTTACAGCTAATCACAGCCAAGAGGTAGAAAGAGACTAAAGGCTGGGTTTACAGCTAATCACAGCCAAGAGGTAGAAAGAGACTAAAGGCTGGGTTTACAGCTAATCACAGCCAAGAGGTAGAAAGAGACTAAAGGCTGGGTTTACAGCTAATCACAGCCAAGAGGTATAAAGAGACTAAAGGCTGGGTTTACAGCTAATCACAACCAAGAGGTAGAAAGAGACTAAAGGCTGGGTTTACAGCTAATCACAGCCAAGAGGTATAAAGAGACTAAAGGCTGGGATTACAGCTAATCACAGCCAATAGGTATAAAGAGACTAAAGGCTGGGTTTACAGCTAATCACAGTCAAGAGGTATAAAGAGACTAAAGGCTGGGATTACAGCTAATCACAGCCAAGAGGTATAAAGAGACTAAAGGCTGGGTTTACAGCTAATCACAGCCAAGAGGTATAAAGAGACTAAAGGCTGGGTTTACAGCTAATCACAGCCAAGAGGTATAAAGAGACTAAAGGCTGGGTTTACAGCTAATCACAGCCAAGAGGTATAAAGAGACTAAAGGCTGGGTTTACAGCTAATCACAGCCAAGAGGTAGAAAGAGACTAAAGGCTGAGTTTACAGCTAATCACAGCCAAGAGGTAGAAAGAGACTAAAGGCTGGGTTTACAGCTAATCACAGCCAAGATGTATAAAGAGACTAAAGGCTGGGTTTACAGCTAATCACAGCCAAGAGGTATAAAGAGACTAAAGGCTGGGTTTACAGCTAATCACAGCCAAGAGGTATAAAGAGACTAAAGGCTGGGTTTACAGCTAATCACAGCCAAGAGGTATAAAGAGACTAAAGGCTGAGTTTACAGCTAATCACAGCGAAGAGGTAGAAAGAGACTAAAGGCTGGGTTTACAGCTAATCACAGCCAAGAGGTATAAAGAGACTAAAGGCTGGGTTTACAGCTAATCACAGCCAAGAGGTATAACGAGACTAAAGGCTGGGTTTACAGCTAATCACAACCAAGAGGTAGAAAGAGACTAAAGGCTGGGTTTACAGCTAATAATAATAATATAATATATGCCATTTAGCAGACGCTTTTATCCAAAGCGACTTACAGTCATGTGTGCATACATTCTACATATGGGTGGTCCCGGGGATCGAACCCACTACCCTGGCGTTACAAGCGCCATGCTCTACCAACTGAGCTACAGAAGGACCACAATCACAGCCAAGAGGTAGAAAGAGACTAAAGGCTGGGTTTACAGCTAATCACAACCAAGAGGTAGAAAGAGACTAAAGGCTGGGTTTACAGCTAATCACAACCAAGAGGTAGAAAGAGACTAAAGGCTGGGTTTACAGCTAATCACAGCCAAGAGGTAGAAAGAGACTAAAGGCTGGGTTTGCAGCTAATCACAGCCAAGAGGTAGAATTCCAATGCTGATCTCGAGGAAAAACTTAATCCAGCTGGATTCAAAGTCTCTGAGGGAGTTGTGGAAAGCACCTTGTTTTACCATCTGGGACGGCAGACAACCCACAGCCCCATTAAGATGCCACATTAAGGAACTGCTGGTAATTGCAAGATACAGCAGAATGGAGTGCACCTAGCACTACATTTCAGTGTCAGAGAGAAAGAGAGGGGGTTCGAGGGGAGAAAAACTTAGTTAACACAGTGAAATTCATCTTGAAACGTAGCTTCTGAATACTGCCAAACAGATGCTAGTACACTTGTTTCTTTTCTCTTCCCCCATATGGTTGCAGCTGAATGTTGGTATTGTTCACTTTGTCAGTGATCCTGAGAGATGTGGGAGCTCTAATGACAATGCAATGTGCAGATGTGTTCAGGGAAAGGGGGCCGTCGTTAACTCACACAGTCGGCTACGCGCCCCCGTTCCTCCTCACATCATGATAGATGCTGTCCAGCCTGCTCAGAGTTGACCTTCTGTAGGACAAAACACTCCTCTGGGGCTTCCACATCACAGTTGTGCAGGTGTAACAGACAGACTAAGACTGAGGCATGGGATTTGGTTCCAACTTTTCTGTTCTGAGTTGGATTTGTTTGTTTAGTAAGTGATGATCCAAGGGGCCTTACCATGGCATGGTTTCCCTGAGAGGGCTCTTTGAACATCTGTTGCCAGAAGCGTCTAGTTAGACATGCTAATTGTCCCAAGCAGTGGACACTAGTGCATAGTAAGTTAAACTAGAGGAGTCTGAATGGGTCAACATTACCTATAGGAGGTGGAGGTTCAGCTCTGATTTCTTATTTTACACTATTGCAGCGATATCTATATATATATCTTCCACTTCCAATGGAATGCTATGTACAAAGCATGTATAAGACCTAATGGACAACATGCATCGACGGGGTTGTAGTGGAGTCAAGAGTTTCAAGTTCCTTGGTGTCCACATCACCAACAAACTATCATGGTCCAAACACACCAAGACAGTTGTGAAGAGAGCACGACAACACCTTTTCCACCTCAGGAGACTGAAAAGATTTGCTATGGTTCCCCAGGTCCTCAAAAAGTTATACAGCTGCACCATCGAGAGCATTCTGATGGGTTGCATCACTGCCTGGTATGGCAACTGCTCAGCCTCTGACCGCAAGGTGCTACAGAGGGTACCGCATACGGCCCAGTACATCACTGGGGCCAAGCTTCCTGCCATCCAGGACATACACTGTTGTTCAAAAGTTTGGGGTCCCTTAGAAATGTCCTTGTTTTTGAAAGAAAAGCACATTTTTTGTCCATTAAAATAACATCAAATTATTCAGAAATATAGTGTAGACATTGTTCATATTGTAAATCACTATAGTAGCTGGAAACGACAGATTTTTGTATGGAATATCTACATAGACGTACAGAGGCCCATTATCAGCAACCATCACTCCTGTGTTCCAATGGCACGTTGTGTTAGCTACAGTAATCCAAGTTTATAATTTTAAAAGAATAATTGATCATTAGAAAACCATTTTGCAATTATGTTAGCACAGCTGAAAACGGTCGTCCTGATTAAAGAAGGAATAAAACTGCCCTTTTTTAGACTAGTTGAGTATCTGGTTCATCAGCATTTGTGGGTTCGATTACAGGGTCAAAATGGCCAGAAACAAAGAACTTTCTTCTGAAACGCGTCAGTCTATTCTTGTTCTGAGAAATGAAGGCTATTCCATGCGAGAAATTGCCAAGAAACTGAAGAGCTCGTACAACGCTGTGTACTACTCCCTTCAGAGAACAGCGCAAACTGGCCCTAACCAGAATAGAAAGAGTGGGAGGCCAACATCCCGGGGGGCACCTCTTCACTGTTGACGTTGAGACTGGTATTTTGCGGGTACTATTTAATGAAGCTGCCAGTTCAGGACTTGTGAGGTGTGTGTTTCTCAAACTAGACACTCTAATGTACTTGTCCTCTTGCTCAGTCTAATGTACTTGTCCTCTTGCTCAGTTGTGCACCGGGGCCTCTCACTGCTCATTTACAACATTAACAATGTTTACACTGTATTTCTGATCAATTTGATGCTATTTTAATGGACAAAAATGCACTTTTTTTTTTTTTAAAGAGGACATTTCTAAGTGACTCAACTTTTGAACAGTAGTGTATACACTAGGCGGTGTCAGAGGAAGGCCCAAAAAATTGTCATAGACTGTTCTCTCTGCTACCACACGGGAAGAGGTACCGGAGGACCAAGTGTAGGTCCAAAAGGCTCCTTAACAGCTTCTACTCCCAAGCCATAAGCCTGCTGAACAATGAATCATATGGCCACCTGGACTGTTTATTATTTATGCATAGTCACTTTACCCCAACCTGCATGTACAAATTACCTCAACTAACCTGTACCCCCACGCATTGACTTGGTACCGGTACCCTTTGTATATAGCCTTGTTATTGTTTTTTATTGTTAGTTTTTATTAAATTATTTATTTACTAAATATTTTCTTAACTCTTTCTAGAACTGCTTTGTTTGTTAAGGTCTTGTAAGTAAGCATTTGGTACATGTGACAAATACAATTTGATTTGATATACAGTACCTGTGTTGCACAATGCCAATGCAACCCGATATTGGACAAATCTCCCCATGTCACGTTTCAACAGCTCTCTTTGATATCCGACTAATAGTATTATGTTGCCTTAAATAAGACAGCAGAATGTGTTGCATGTGCCAGGTCCCACAGGCTGGGCCCATGTCTCTCCCTCTCTAACCCAGATCAGGATGCAAGCATTAATCCTGGGAGAGGGCCTGGGGCCACCCCAGCACTGCTGCAGGTTGGTGGGGAGAGAGGGAGGTGACAGATGGGGCTTGCTACTCCAGAGCTAGGAGGGAGTGGAGAGGTTGGCATCTCAGGGTGAGAGAACACAGTGACACTCCTGTTCCTGCGCTAAACCAGGCTTGAACCACGCAGGCAGCATCCACACACGCTCAAACACTATGCAAGGATACATAGGCTACAGGAATTATGGACTTACTTCTCGCACACAAGCATGCTACAGTCTGAATATACCACACCAAGTATCTCTGTTCGGTGTATCACAGTGCTACAGTCTGAATATCAAATCAAATCCAATTTTATTGGTCACACATATTTTGCAGACGTTATTGTGTGTGTAGAGAAATTGTGTTCCTAGCTCCAACAGTGCAGCAGTATCTAACAATACACACAAATCTAAAAGCAAAAAAATGGAATTAAGAAATAGATAAATATTAGCATGAGCAATGCCGGAGTGGCATTGACAAAATACATTAGAATAGAATACAGTATGTAGGTCTGAGTAATGCAGTAATGATGCATTGGGCAGAGTGCACCACCCTCTGGAGAGCCCTGCGGTTGCGGGCGGTGCAGTTGCCATACCAGGCGGTGTTCCAGACGACTGTGTGGTCACGCTCTCCGAAGCCGATGCGAGTAAGACCTTTAAACAGGTCAACATTCACAAGGCCACAGGGCAAGATGGATTACCAGGACGTGTACTCCGAGCATGCCCTGACCAACTGGCAAGTGTCTTCACTGACATTTTCAACCTGTCCCTGACTATGTAATACCAACATGTTTCAAGCAGACCACCATAGTCCCGATGCCCAAGAACACTAAGGTAACCTGCCTAAATGACTACTGACCCATAGCACTCACGTCTGTAGCCATGAAGTGCTTTGAAAGGCTGGTCATGGCTCAGATCAACACCATTATTCCAAAAACCCTATACCCACTCCAATTTGCATACCGCCTCAACAGATCCACAGATGATGCAATCTCTATTGCACTCAACACTGCCCTTTCCCACCTGGACAAAAGGAACACCTACAGTTGAAGTCGGAAGTTTACATACACTTAGGTTGGAGTCATTAAAACTTGTTTTTCAACCACTCCACACATTTCTTGTTAACAAACTATAGTTTTGGCAAGTTGGTTAGGACATCTACTTTGTGTATGACACAATACATTTTTTCAACAATTGTTTACAGACAGATTATTTCACTTATAATTGACTGTATCACAATTCCAGTCGGTTCGAAGTGTACATAGACTAAGTTTACTGTGCCTTTAAACAGCTTGAAAAATTCCCGAAAATGACGTAATGGCTTTAGAAGCTGCTGATAGAATAATTGACATAATTTGAGTCAATTGGAGGTGTACCTGTGGATGTATTTGGAGGTGTACCTGTGGATGTATTTGAAGGCCTACCTTCAAACTCAGTGCCTCTTTGCTTGACATCATGGGGAAAAAAGGAATCAGCAAACACCTCAGAAACAAATTGTAGACCCCCACAAGTCTGGTTCATCCTTAGGAGCACTTTCCAAACACCTGAAGATATCACATTCATCTGTACAAACAATAGTACTCAAGTATAAACACCATGGGGCCATGCAGCCGTCATACCGCTCACGAAGGAGACGCATTCTGTCTCCTAGAAATTTTTACATTTACATTTAAGTCCTTTAGCAGACGCTCTTATCCAGAGCGACTTACAAATTGGTGCATTCACCTTATGACATCCAGTAGAACAGTCACTTTACAATAGTGCATCTAAATCTTAAAGGGGGGAGATGAACGTACTTTGGTGCGAAAAGTGCAAATCAATCCCAGAGCAACAGCAAAGGACCTTGTGAAGATGCTGGAGGAAACAGGTACAAAAGTATCTATTTCCACAGTAAAACGAGTCCTATATCGACATAACCTGAAAGGCTGCTCAGCAAGGAAGAAGCCACTGCTCCTAAACCACCATAAAAAAGCCAGACTACAGTTTGCACCTGCACATGGGGACAAAGATCGTACTTTTTGGAGAAATGTCTTCTGGTCTGATGAAACAAAAATAGAACTGTTTGGCTATAATGAAGGAATTTAGATGCACCTGTCTACTGTAGCTGTCACATTGCTAGTGATTTTAGGGCCGGGATGATACCAGTATCGCAATACTCCTTGGTAGTGTGGCAAGGAAGCATAACACAAAGCGGATTTAACTCCTTTAGGAAAGCAGTCCTAATGTTGGAAACATACATTATGTTGTCATCTAGAGTCATATGTATTTATTTATCAAGCTGTAGCACACAATATATTACAGCTGGTTTTTAAAGGACTAAAGGGTTTGATCTGCTACGTGATTTCATTTTTGCCATGGACAAAATATTATTGTCCCAGTCCTATGTGATCTGTAAAGGTATGGTGAATAATATGCAACGGGGAGCAAAGTGTTAGTCCTCAACTCCCACAGCTGTCTGCCTGCTCCCTGGAGGCGCCCTCTGTCTTGGCTCGCCCACATGTGGCTCTGTGTGGGGGTGCTGCCTTGTTCTCCGTGTGTGTGTGTGTGTGTTGCCTCCTGACTCACCTCTGCAGCAGGCAGGTGCCGGAGCGGTCTGGAACAGACTGACGCGTGCAGGGGGGCTTTCTCATGGCAGCCTGTCCAAACCTCTCTTCACACACACACACACACACACACACACACACACACACACACACACACACACACACACACACACACACACACACACACACACACACACACACACACACACACACACACACACACACACACACACACACACACACACACACACACACACACACACACACAGTGAACCGATCTGGAAGTAATCAGTGCCTCAACACCAAGGGCGTCCACAACACAACAGCTCTGATTGGTTAGGTAGAAATAGTCTGCCTTCTCCACATTGACGTACGTATAGCCTGAGTCTAAATACAGTATTACTTACTGTTTACTATGGAGTCTAAATACTGTACTACTTACTGTTTACTATGGAGTCTAAATACTGTACTACTTACTGTTTACTATGGAGTCTAAATACTGTACTACTTACTGTTTACTATGGAGTCTAAATACTGTACTACTTACTGTTTACTATGGAGTCTAAATACTGTATTACTTACTGTTTACTACGGAGTCTAAATACTGTACTACTTACTGTTTACTATGGAGTCTAAATACTGTACTTCTTACTGTTTACTATGGAGTCTAAATACTGTACTACTTACTGTTTACTGTTTACGGAGTCTAAATACTGTACTACTTACTGTTTACTATGGAGTCTAAATACTGTACTACTTACTGTTTACTATGGAGTCTAAATACTGTATTACGTACTGTTTACTACTACAGTTGAAGTCGGAAGTTTACATACACTTAAGTTGGTGTCTTAAAACTAGTTTTTCACCACCCCACAAATTATTTGTTAATTAACAAACTATAGTTTTGGCAAGTCGGTAAGCACATCTACTTTGTGCATGACACAAGTCATTTTTCCACCAACTGTTTACAGACAGATTATTTCACTAATAATTCACTCTATCACAATTCCAGTGGGTTAGAAGTTTACATACGCTAAGTTCACTGTGTCTTTAAACAACTTGGAAAATTCCAGAAAATGATGTCATGGCTTTAGAAGCTTCTGATAAGCTAATTTACATAATTTGAGTCAATTGGAGGTGTACCTGTGGATATATTTCAAGGTCTCCTTCAAACTCCGTGCCTCTTTGCCTAACATCATTGGAAGATCAAAAGAAAAGACCTCCACAAGTCTGGTTCATCCTTGGGAGCAATTTCCAAATGTCTGAAGGTACCACGTTCACCTGTACAAACAATAGTATGCAAGTATAAACACCATGGGAACACGCAGCCGTCATACTGCTCAGGAAGGACTCGCGTTCTAGAGATGAACGTACTTTGGTGCGAAAAGTGCAAATCAATCCCAGAACAACAGCAAAGGACCATGTGAAGATTCTGGAGGAAACAGGTACAAAAGTGTATATATCCACAGTAAAACAAGTCCTATATGGACATAACCTGAAAGGCCGCTCAGCAAGGAGAAGCCACTGCTCCAAACCCACCATAAAAAAGCCGGACTACGGTTTGCAACTGCACATGGGGACAAAGATCGTACTTTTTGGAGAAATGTCTTCTGGTCTGATGAAAACAAATATAACTGTTTGGCCATAATGACCATTGTTATGCTTGGAGGAAAAGGGGGAGGCTTGCAAACCTAAGAACACCATCCCAACCGTGAATCACGGGGGTGGCAGCATCATGTTTTGGGGGTGCTTTACTGTAGAAGGGACTGGTGCACTTCACAAAATAGATGGCTTCATGAGGAAGGAAAATTATGTGGATATATTGAAGCAACATCTCAAGACATCAGTCAGGAAGTTAAAGCTTGGTCGCAAATGGATCTTCCAAATGGACAATGACCCCAAGCATACTTCCAAAGTTGTGGAAAAATGGCCTAAGGACAACAAAGTCAAGGTATTGGAGTGGCCATGACAAAGCCCTGACCTCAACCCTATAGAACATTTGTGGGCAGAACTGAAAATGCCTGTGCGAGCAAGGAGGCGTACAAACCTGACTCAGATACACCAGCTCTGTCAGGAGGAATGGGTCAAAATTCACCCAAATATTTTGGGAAGCTTGTGGAAGACTAACCGAAACATTTGAACCAAGTTAAACAATTTAAAGGCAACGTTACCAAATACTAATTGAATGTGTGTAAACTTCTGACCCACTGGGAATGTGATGAAAGAAGTTAAAGCTAAAATAAATAATTATCTCTACTATTATTCTGACATTTCACATTCTTAAAATAAAGTGGTGATCCTAACTGACCGAAACAGGAAATTATTATTAGGATTAAATGCCAGGAATTGTGAAAAACTGAGTTTAAAGGTATTTGGCTAAGGTGTATGTAAACTTCCAATTTCAACTGTATATCTAACAGTATTACGTTCTGATTCTACATTTGGATATTTTGGACATATTGCTTACAAAAAATGTATGCAATAAGCTAGGAATATCAACATATTACAGCCTCATCCATACTGACAAGGTGCTCCACAGTTGAATTACAGGAGACTATCTTCTTACCATCCATACAGCCCACTCGTTCCTCTTACCATCCATACAGCCCACCCGTTCCTCTTACCATCCATACAGCCCACTCGTTCCTCTTACCATCCATACAGTTCCTCCACTCGTTCCTCTTACCATCCATACAGCCCACTCGTTCCTCTTACCATCCATACAGCCCACTCGTTCCTCTTACCATCCATACAGCCCACTCGTTCCTCTTACCATCCATACAGCCCACTCGTTCCTCTTACCATCCATACAGCCCACTCTTGGCTCTTACCATCCATACAGCCCACTCTTGGCTCTTACCATCCATACAGCCCACTCTTGGCTCTTACCATCCATACAGCCCACTCTTGGCTCTTACCATCCATACAGCCCACTCTTGGCTCTTACCATCCATACAGCCCACTCGTTCCTCTTACCATCCATACAGCCCACTCTTTCGTTCCTCTTACCATCCATACAGCCCACTCTTTCGTTCCTCTTACCATCCATACAGCCCACTCGTTCCTCTTACCATCCATACAGCCCACTCGTTCCTCTTACCATCCATACAGCCCACTCGTTCCTCTTACCATCCATACAGCCCACTCTTGGCTCTTACCATCCATACAGCCCACTCTTGGCTCTTACCATCCATACAGCCCACTCTTGGCTCTTACCATCCATACAGCCCACTCTTGGCTCTTACCATCCATACAGCCCACTCGTTCCTCTTACCATCCATACAGCCCACTCTTTCGTTCCTCTTACCATCCATACAGCCAACTCGTTCCTCTTACCATCCATACAGCCCACTCGTTCCTCTTACCATCCATACAGCCCACGCGTTCCTCTTACCATCCATACAGACCACTCTTTCTTCTTACCATCCATACAGCCCACTCGTTCCTCTTACCATCCATACAGACCACTCTTTCCTCTTACATCCATACAGCCCACTCTTTCTTTCCTCTTACCATCCATACAGCCCACTCTTTCTTTCCTCTTACCATCCATACAGCCCACTCTTTCCTCTTACCATCCATACAGCCCACTCTTTCTTTCCTCTTACCATCCATACAGACCACTCTTTCTTCTTACCATCCATACAGCCCACTCGTTCCTCTTACCATCCATACAGACCACTCTTTCCTCTTACATCCATATAGCCCACTCTTTCTTTCCTCTTACCATCCATACAGACCACTCTTTCCTCTTACATCCATACAGCCCACTCTTTCTTTCCTCTTACATCCATACAGCCCACTCTTTCTTTCCTCTTACCATCCATACAGCCCACTCTTTCTTTCCTCTTACCATCCATACAGCCCACTCTTTCTTTCCTCTTACCATCCATACAGCCCACTCTTTCTTATTTGTGGAGCTCCATTATTTTTTCCCACTCCTCGAAAGACTCACACAAAAGAGCTGTCGGGAGTGTGATCTCATACCATACAAGCCCCCCAAAAAGTTCCTGGGGGAGGGTGTGTGTGTGCGAGGGGTATGGTGTTTGTGTGAGAGGGGTATGGTGTTTGTGTGCGAGGGGTATGGTGTGTGTGTGTGAGGGGTATGGTGTTTGTGTGCGAGGGGTATGGTGTTTGTGTTGTGTGCGTGTGTGTGTGTGAGGGGGGTATGTGAGGGGTGTGTGTGTGTGAGGGGTATGGTGTGTGTGTGTGAGGGGTATGGTGTGTGTGTGTGAGGGGTATGGTGTGTGTGTGTGAGGGGTATGGTGTGTGTGTGTGAGGGGTATGGTGTGTGTGTGTGAGGGGTATGGTGTGTGTGTGAGAGGGGTATGGTGTGTGTGTGTGATGGTGTGGGGTATATGGTGTGTGTGTGAGGGGTATGGTGTGTGTGTGTGAGGGGTATGGTGTTTGTGTGTGAGGGGTATGTGTGTGTGTGAGGGGTATGGTGTGTGTGGGGTATGGTGTGTGTGTGTGAGGGGTGTGTGTGTGTGAGGGGTATGGTGTTTGTGTGAGAGGGGTATGGTGTGTGTGTGAGGGGAGGGGTATGGTGTGTGTGTGAGAGGGGTATGGTGTGTGTGTGTGGGGTATGGTGTGTGTGTGTGAGGGGTATGGTGTGTGTGTGTGAGGGGTATGGTGTGTGTGTGAGGGGTATGGTGTGTGTGTGTGAGGGGTATGGTCTGGGCCCCTCTAACAGAGACACTGACATTCAAGTTTGAGACAACTGCTTTGTCTGGGTGGAGACAAGGTGCTTGTTGCTAGCCTTCTGTCTTTGTATGCTGAGTGCTTGACGATGGGATGCTTTTTAAATACGCAAACAATCAAAAGAAAGGCAAATTCCTCCCTCCTGTCTGTTATCGTAACCTTTTAAAAGTTCTGCCCTTGTACACTTCTCCCTTTTTTCTTCAGACTTAATGCTGCATTCAATCCATTTTAATTCCACGGCACAACTGCAAACATTTCATGTTTGGCATTGAAAAATCAGCACGTTTAGAGTTGTGTGGTTATTGGTTAGACATTTTTATTACCTCCTATGTATAATATTTGCTCTCTAGATATTTGACCTCAATTAAAATTGTTCTGCAAAGGTACACTTAACTTGTGTATCTGATGCAACAGTATCTCCTATAGCTTCTTGAGAATGTACTGCAAGACTTCTAATTCTTCAACAGCAACAGTCATCTCAAGCAAATCAGCCTTTCGTTTGTGGGGGTGTTAGGATACATTTTTCATATGAAGCAGGACACTTAGTGCAGACCAATTCAGTATGAATGTTTGTAACTTCACTGCCATAGCTGGCCTTGTGAAAGCATGTGATTGTCTCTCCCCTGCCCAGGCGCTCACAGCTTGGTAGAGAACTGGCTCACACAAACTTCTGTGTTGTAGCTACAAGCTGGTCGCCGATTCCAACATGTTGAGCCCACTACCCTTCGGCACAGAGAAATGTTTCTGCAGCTGCCATTTTGTCCCCGTTCCTTACATAAACAAAGGACAGATACAAATTAATGACCTAAATACACCCAGCTCCATCTGAGAGCAAATTGTATTCTTCAAGCAGATGCCAGTTCAGGAGCCTAGTGTAGCTAGCAATAATGAAGTAGGTAAAGGTTCATTATTTTTCATGACACTTTCAAACAATACATAGTTACTTAGGGTCATTAATAGTGGTGATATTTTTGTCTTTCTAATGACTATTTTTGGGACTTAAAGAAAATCCATAGTGTCAACTTGATGTCATTGCTCCTGTCTAAGGAGTGGAATTCAATAAATGAAATAATGAAAAATGTGCACATGTGATAATATTGCATGGACATAGTTAAAACTGATGTAAAAATAAAGGTGTATTTTGAAATAATGAATATTATGATGCCTGGATGTAGTTATTATGATGCCTGGATGTAGTTATTATGATGCCTGGATGTAGTTATTATGATGCCTGGATGTAGTTATTATGATGCCTGGATGTAGTTATTATGATGCCTGGATGTAGTTATTATGATGCCTGGATGTAGTTATTATGATGCCTGGATGTAGTTATTATGATGCCTGGATGTAGTTATTATGATGCATGGATGTAGTTATTATGATGCCTCTGAATAGGCAACATGAATAAATCTACAAGTGACAAACACTTACATGTTTCATAAACAATATCATGCCTGTGAAAAGAGAAGCAAATCTTCCAGTGATTGGGAGATGGGGGTGTTAAGTGTTGCTGGTGAAGGGGGGTGGCTTACAGCATGTCTGTAGTAATGCCCTAATGAATAACTCTCACTGTGGTCAGTCCTTAATGCATCTGCAAGGCCAGGTTTGCAGAACAGCTAGACATTAGATAAAGCTGAATTGTTTCTTGGAAAACTGTACTTGAGGAGCTTTGGCAGGAGGATGTGTGTGTGTATTGTGGAGGGGGGTTCTCGACAAGCTGCTGCACATTTTCTCAGTTCCAGCACACGCCTGAGCCAGCCAGATGTATTAACACACACGCACGCACGCACGCACGCACGCACGCACGCACACACACACACACACACACACACACACTGGCCCTGCAACAACCAGGGCCCAATTTAGATCCATAGCCCCCCCCCCCCCCTTCACACATACTGGCCATACAACTACAGTGGCCCAATCTAGAGCCTCTCCTGACACACACACACTGGCCATGCAACTACAGGGGCCCAATCTAGATCCACAGGCTCTCCCCACACACACACACACTGGCCATGCAACTACAGGGGCCCAATCTAGATCCACAGCCCCCCCCACCACCACCACAAACACACACACACACACACTGGCCATGCAACTACAGTGGCCCAATCTAGAGCCTCTCCTGACACACGCCCACTGGCCATGCAACTACAGTGGCCCAATCTAGAGCCTCTGCTGACACACACACACACACTGGCCATGCAACTACAGGTGCTCAATCTAGATCCACACCCCCCCACACACACACACTGGCCATGCAACTACAGTGGCCCAATCCACAGCCTCTCCCCACACACACAGACACACACAACATGGCATAGAAAAATTAATAATGCCAAGGCTTCCCTTACCTTCATTGCTGATAGATATAGTGTTTTCATATCTATTATGATTATACACTAAGTACAGAATCACAGTCACTATAGTTAGTTCTGAAGAGCAATGCTAGAATATGTTGAATTACTCAGATGTGTAAGTATAGCTAATATATCGCATTAAATGATACACACTTAGGGTTGTGTGTAATTGTCAGTGTTGGGGAGCAGTGAACAACAAGTAACTAAACTACATTTTGCAGTAGCTTGGTGATAGTTTAACTAAATTCAAGTCAAGGTTATGTTTTCAGTAGTTAATTACTTTTAGTCATGTAGCGGTGTAGCCAACTACTGGAACTACACACTACTGTTTTACCATGTAGTGGTGTAGCTAACTACTGGAACTACACACTGTTTTACCATGTAGCGGTGTAGCCAACTAATGGAACTACACACTACTGTTTTACCATGTAGCGGTGTAGCCAACTACTGGAACTACACACTACTGTTTTACCATGTAGCGGTGTAGCCAACTACTGGAACTACACACTACTGTTTTACCATGTAGCGGTGTAGCCAACTACTGGAACTACACACTACTGTTTTACCATGTAGCGGTGTAGCCAACTACTGGAACTACACACTACTGTTTTACCATGTAGTGGTGTAGCCAACTACTGGAACTATACACTACTGTTTTACCATGTAGTGGTGTAGCCAACTACTGGAACTACACACTACTGTTTTACCATGTAGTGGTGTAGCCAACTACTGGAACTACACACTACTATTTGCAAAAATAAAATATGGGTGAAGTAGGCAAGAATTTACTTTATTTTTTGGCATCAGACCTTCCTAATTCTCACTTGAAACATTGTTTATGTGATTAATAGGCTAAATTAAACTATTAAATTATGTTAATATCTGTTCTTGCAATTTGTAATCTGATATTTACATATGACAATTTTTCACAAAGTCATTTGGATGTAGTGAACTACTTTTTCAAAGTAACTTTAGTTAGGTAAACTATATATTTTTAAGGGTAGCTTTAGTGTAGCTTAACTTCCTCCAGTGTGAAGTAAAAGGTAGCTTGGTAAACTATATTTTCAGAGTAGCTTCTCCAACATCGGTAATTGTAACATTTGATTGAGCTTGTATCTAATACATACAGGCCTCTGAGAAGTCCAGTTGGTTTAAACACTTATGAAATTAAATTAAGAAAAAAATGTATTTTACAATAATTTCAGCAGATGACATCTTCCTTCTGTTTAAATATGACTGTGGCTCTAAGCTGTATTAATAAGTATAATAAGCATTTAACTAATCCTCTAAATGTGCAGTAGTATTGTGCCGACTGAATGGGACCCATGTTATTCACTCTTTATGACAAATTAAACACACACATTTACATTGGAGTTGAGTTTTAAGGTTCTTATAATTTATTGCAGTTTGCACACAATTTAAAAATTTCAACAACAGCACACCAAAAAAGTACAAAACTAAACAGCCTTAGAATTGACTCCCCTTGAGAAAAAAACAAAACATACTATGATTGTCAAAGCTAAATGCTTAAATCCAGACAACTAAACCAAATCTGACAGGGAAGCAAATATATTTGAATCAAAATCTGCTTATTTTTCAGACAGTGATTGTCCTTTTCAACCAATTTCTTTCTATTTCCCCCCTCCCCTCTCTTCATTGTCGTCTACATTTGAATGTTTTTTCCCCCATTGGCCCTTTCCTGTTTTCAAGTAACCAAAGTTGGATTGATGTAAACGGAGATGCTTATTGGATCATTTCACAGCTTCCTTTCCATTTCAAAAAGGTCAATAAACAGTCCAGTTACACAGACTTTCAGTGTTCCAGTGATAACGTGAAAATAAACCAAGCTGTTTACAGTAGTTTAAGGCGGTCAAGTACAATAAGAAGTCAGCAATAATTGTAAATAAGTCTTCAAACAGAGAGCTAACTCACATATGATATATTTTCCATGGATGCAAAGAGATCAATTACCACTGTGCAAAATGCCATGAGTGTGTGCAGTTGGCAAGGAGCACCCATGTCACCAGCTGATGCTGCCACCACCACGTCCACTGAAGAGCAAACCAAACCCCCGGACCAGTGTGGACATGCCAGACATGCCAATGTGCATACATTCATAACCATACTAATAACAACGGAGTTTGTGTAGAGTTCAACTTTTGCTTTTGTTCGATTGATTGATTCCATGATTTTTGTGCACAAACATTTTTTGAGTGCAGATTTTTTTCTCAGAATGTTCACATTCCTAAAAATGTGAAAAATCCTAAATAAAATATTGAAATAAAGAACAGTTCAAATGAAAATGAGATATTATAATATTAAGGTTAACTCAATCATTTCACGATTAAATACATCTCCTCTTGAATGTAATAGTATCCATGATTTCGTGAATCTATCATTTATAACTGTAATTTTCATAAAGGCAGATTTTCAGCAATACATCTCAGTTAAATAAGCTTTAATGGTGCACTCAAGCATGCCAATTCTCCCCCTTCAAAAGTAAGGATTACGCTTTCAGTACAAAACACGCACATGTACATACATACAGTACGTACATAGGAGCACTCAAACAGATACACGCAGACATTCAAATTAGGATCGTATAGTGCTGCTCTCTGATTCTTCAGCTTTTACCATTTAAAACAGAAAGAACCTTCAGGAGAACTCCGGCTTTACTGTTGAAACAGAAAGAACCTTCAGGAGTACTCCGGCTTTACTGTTGAAACAGAAAGAACCTTCAGGAGTACTCCGGCTTTACTGTTGAAACAGAAAGAACCTTCAGGAGAACTCCGGCTTTACTGTTGAAACAGAAAGAACCTTCAGGAGTACTCCGGCTTTACTGTTGAAACAGAAAGAACCTTCAGGAGTACTCCGGCTTTACTGTTGAAACAGAAAGAACCTTCAGGAGTACTCAGGCTTTACTGTTGAAACAGAAAGAACCTTCAGGAGGCTTTACTGTTGAAACAGAAAGAACCTTCAGGAGTACTCCGGCTTTACTGTTGAAACAGAAAGCACCTTCAGGAGTACTCAGGCTTTACTGTTGAAACAGAAAGAACCTTCAGGAGTACTCAGGCTTTACTGTTGAAACAGAAAGAACTTTCAGGAGTACTCAGGCTTTACTGTTGAAACAGAAAGAACTTTCAGGAGTACTCAGGCTTTACTGTTGAAACAGAAAGAACCTTCAGGAGTACTCAGGCTTTACTGTTGAAACAGAAAGAACCTTCAGGAGTACTCAGGCTTTACTGTTGAAACAGAAAGAACCTTCAGGAGTACTCAGGCTTTACTGTTGAAACAGAAATAACTTTCAGGAGTACTCAGGCTTTACTGTTGAAACATAAATAACCTTCAGGAGTACTCAGGCTTTACTGTTGAAATAGAAAGAACCTTCAGGAGTACTCAGGCTTTACTGTTGAAACAGAAAGAACCTTCAGGAGTACTCCGGCTTTACTGTTGAAACAGAAAGAACCTTCAGGAGTACTCCGGCTTTACTGTTGAAACAGAAAGAACCTTCAGGAGTACTCCGGCTTTACTGTTGAAACAGAAAGAACCTTCAGGAGAACTCCGGCTTTACTGTTGAAACAGAAAGAACCTTCAGGAGTACTCCGGCTTTACTGTTGAAACAGAAAGAACCTTCAGGAGTACTCAGGCTTTACTGTTGAAACAGAAAGAACCTTCAGGAGAACTCCGGCTTTACTGTTGAAACAGAAAGAACCTTCAGGAGTACTCAGGCTTTACTATTGAAACAAAGAACCTTCAGGAGTACTCCGGCTTTACTGTTGAAACAGAAAGAACCTTCAGGAGTACTCAGGCTTTACTGTTGAAACAAAGAACCTTCAGGAGTACTCATGTATGAGCAGGTGAGCATCTCTCTCATAGATCAGTGAGAAACCTTCTCATTGGCCGCACAGTTAGAAACAAGTGTAAAATAAAAATATAAATAAATGACCCACAACGCTTACTTAATGTCGATGAGAAAGCAGAAAATACCAAAGCAGAATGTTAACTGGATATAGCTACAGTAGTTGGGAACCTTAACTCCTTGATCACCATGCAGCAGAGTAGACTGTGATGAAGTGCTGTGTGGGCGGGAGGCAAACACAGTAGAGGAGATCTTCAGTAGATTAGTTAGGTCACTACTGGCATTCAGCCCACACTGCCACCTCTGTCAGTCTGAAGACAAACTTCACCTCACATTCCGTTACACAAACTCAAACCCAAGACCAGTGCATTGACACCATCTTCACAGCCCAGAAGAACATTTCAAAGGAGTCCCGACAGACTCTCAAAAGGAGCAAAGAAAATAAATAAACTACTTTAGAATTAAATAAGTTAATTTAGAATACACCCCCCCCCCCAAAAAAAACAACAACAAGAAAATGTAAGATAAATCATATTCATGCATTTTCCATAACTGGAATATTCCGTGTTTCTTAACTGACTGCACCCTTGGATATTCACATAGTCTGTTCTAGATTTGCTCAATGATAGTGTACAGTTATACAGTAATTCACATTTCAAATATACAGGTTGGACTTCATGCAATATCAGATCCCATTTTCCAAAAATAAATCCATAATCACTACAGAAACCTATAGGATACAGCCAAATGAAATTAAAGGGATGTTTAAAGGCAGCAGATAGATTTAAGAAATTGTATAATAATCATTCATAAAGAATTTTAGAAAATACTTGAATTCATGTGAAAAAGGAAGCTGTACATTGCATGAGTGCCATATGTCTTTCATCAGTCAAGAGCTTAAGGAGCAGAAGCTTGTTAGAGCAGACCTCTTCCCAGCTTCCTTAAACACACACACACACACACACACACACACACACACACACACACACACACACACACACACACACACACACACACACACACACACACACACACACACACACACACACACACACACACACACACAAACAGACACACACCAATGAAATTTGATAATAAAAATATAGTGCACTATATACAAACATATTAATACACACACACATATGTGTACTGGTATAAATTGATGAGCAGTACCCGTTTAGTGTATTCTAATCATCTTCAACGTCAGTGTGTTACCTGAACACTTCATATGGTTGTTGTTGAAGGTGTGCCTTAGATTAAGGAGTGTATCTATACACAAGAACATGACAACTGGCTGTTGATTCCAGCGCCCATGTTTTTTTATATTGAACTAAATCTGAACAAATAAAAGATTAGAACAGAACAAAGGACTGGAACTGAAAACAGTAGTAACATCTTCATGTTCTATTAAAGTGCCATTTAACCAGATTTTGTAATGTACGTACAAGAAACATGACTAAATCAGACCCCTCTCCTACCCACAACCCACAGCCCGTGCTCCAACTCCCTTACCTCTGCCCAACCTTCACTGACACCTCACTCATTTAGCTTAAAAACAAAGGAGTCTTGATTATTTCAGCAGGCTTCACTTCCACAGTTCTTGAGAACTATCCTCTATGGTCCAGTCCCTGTGGAGGGTGGGTAGGTTGAGACCTTCACTCTTGACAGAGAGCGAGTTGACCAGTTCGCAGTGGAACTTGCGGATGTGGCGGTACAGGTCCCCAGACTGGGTGAAGCGCCGCTCGCACCACTTGCAGGCGTGCGGCTTCTCTCGGGTGTGCACCACAGCGTGCCGGCTCAGGTTGTGAGAGTACTGGAAGCTCTTACCGCACGTGGTGCACGTGTATGGCTTCTCTCCAGAGTGAGTCCGCTCGTGGCGCTTCAGGGTGTACATGCAGGAGAACGTCTTGCCGCAGATGGAGCAGGTGGGCACGTTGATGTCGCTGGCGGGCTTGGCGCGCACGCCTTCCTGCTCGCGAAAGTGTGTGCTGAGGTGGATCTGGAGGATGTGCGGACTGGGAAACACCTTGTTGCACAGGGGGCACATGAAGATCTGAGTGTGAGGGGAGTTCAGCATATTGGACACGTAGGGCAGCAGGGCGCTGTCGATGCTGGCCGTCTCAACCTGGGCCCTTTCACTCTCTCCGCCCAGCATGTCATTATTGCTGACCTTGTCGTCACGCTCCAGTTCACTGGCCAGGGTGGCATCACGCAGGGCTGACAGGTGGGCCTCCAGGCGTCTGTGAGCATGGCTGCTGACCAAGTGGTGGTTCAGACCTCCGTTGGTTCTGGGAGGGGTGGCTTTGGGCCCGCTGTGGTCCATCTCGTAGTCACCACTCACCAGGTCCTCATGGTCTGAGCCCGTGTTCTTCTCCTGCTTCACCTGGACCGGGGTGCCCTGCAGGCTATCTGGCATCACCACACCACAGAAGTAAGGGTTATTGGACAAGGCCTCGCTGGGCCCAGTCAGGCTGGACTTCACAGACAAGTCCAGGACACAGTCTGCATCCGACGACACTCTACGGGAGCCCACAGACCTCCGGGACAGGGAGCCTATAGAGCTGCTGGGGCTGCCAGTTGGGGATTGCAGCTTGGGGGGACTGCCATGGGCGTCATCTTCCCCTGGGCTGGTGGCAGTGGCCGGGGTGCCTGCCCGGTCAGTGGGTAGCCTTATCCACAGGCTACTGGGGTCCTGCTTGGACTCCAGGTCCTCATCGTCACTGGGCAATAGGTCAGCTGTGGCTGGTTGGCCCGTGCTGCCCTCGGAGAAGCTCTCTAGTTTGTCAGAGCAGCTGGAAGCGTCCTCCTCCTTCTTGGTGCTGTCTGCCTCCGCAGTGGCTTTGTGCTTCAGCTTCTTCTTGCAGACCTTGACAATGTGGTACATGTGGAGGAAGCTGGCAGCAGCCAGCACATCCTCCACGGGCAGGGCTTTGAACTGGAGCTTCCCCTCGTACATGAACTCCAGCAAGAGAGCAAACGCTGGGGCTGTAACAATGTCGCTGTTCAGATGAACAATGTCCCTTTTGTCCAGCTGGTCCTTGTAAAAGAGATGGAAGTACATGCTGCATGAAGCCAGCACTGCTCGATGGGCCCGGAACTGGGCATCGCCGACCAGCACAGTGGAATCACAAAGGAAACCCTGATGCCTCTGCTCACTCAGACACTGTAGCAAATGTCTGCTGTGGTCTGGGAACTCCATGATGTCTTCATAACCTAGAACAGACAGCAGATGTTAGAGGCACATTATTTTAGAAGATGTTAGAGGCACATTATTTTAGAAGATGTTAGAGGTACATTATTTTAGAAGATGTTAGAGGTACATTATTTTTGTTTTAGCTTGTAGACAATCTGTCTGGATCCACTCACCCACTCTCTCACCTCATGCACTCACTCACCCACTCTCTCACTTACTCACCCACCCACCCACCCACTTTCTCACTCACTCACTCACTCACTCACCCTCTTTCTCACCCACCCACGCACTCTCTCTCTCACCCACTCACTCACCCTCTCTCTTACTCACCCACTCTCTCTTACTCACCCTCTCACCCACTCACTCACTCACCCTCTTTCTCACTCACCCTCTCTCTCACTCACCCTCTCTCTCACTCACCCAAAAGGGAACAAAAATGTGCCTACACAAGAAATCCTTGACATTTTAAAATACATTTACAAAACTGTCACTAAAACATCACCAGACTCATTTTCCTTTTTAGATTCTGCTAACATGTTTTACCACCAACAGACTCCAACTTTCAGACACACAAACACCAAATAAAAAACAGGTAGAGTCTAATTGCTCCATAAACCTAAATGTTTCCGGACAATATTTGGGAGAGGTGTTGCTCTAGACTGCGACCAATGGCTGCTCCACATGATCACAGAGAGGCTTCAGCAGCTAACCTCCTCCTGTTCACACAGATGTCTCCCCGCCCGCCTGCTAACTGAACTGCTTCCACACTTTACTCTCCCAGCTCCTAGTGAGGTTATTTTTAATAACCCACATTGGCCTGGCCAGACTCTTTAGGTAACAGGATTTCAGGTACACATGCAATCCTCACATACACAAGCTACCGATTCCAGAGGCCTACTGTAAGTATACTGAGAATAACGACTGTACACGCGGAATTGAAGGGTTTGAAAAACAGGTTGCCTTGGTGTTAATGACAAAAGGCCTTTTATTGTCAACTCCCACTGCTATTTACATTTGCTAAAAAGAGAGTCCTATTCCAGAAAAGCATTTCATTAAATAAACTTGAATAATAGAGATTCATACTTTTGAATGAGAAAAAAAAGAGCACACCTGTAAACCAAGTATCTTTTTTTGCCTGAAATAATACATGAGCCTGAACATTAAGCCGTTAAATAAACCCTTTTGAATGTGAGTGAACAAGTGTGTGATCCCCCTCACTGGAGCAGAGTTCAGATTTCCCTTAATGGGAGGCTTAGAGGGACAAGGCAACTCCCACCACCCCCACGCTCCCCCTCCTCAAATCTTTCTAGAAACCGCACATCCTCCCGAAAGAGAACGCACTGAAGATGTACAGTACAATCACTTTAAGTGCCCTGTAGTCTACAGCCATCCTAATCCTTAAGATGGCTAAAAATAAAGATAGTAGGACAACTGACAAGGTAGCAGCGATCAAATTAGGGGTCTGTCAGGACAGAGAGGGACAGAGAAGGAGGCTTACAAACATCTGATCCAGCTGACTGGGGCCATATGGCAGCTGCTGCCCAGATAAAGAGATTAAGACTAGGAGGAGTGCGATTACAGCTGTCTAGCCAATTCAGGCAGCTCAAATCTGCAACTTCTAAATTAGTCACCACCAACAGAAAAAATGAACACAAGCCAGGGAAAGAGGACATCAGGCTTTCAAGTCATTTCAAAGACAGTTATTTTGTATTTTTTTATTGAACCTTTATTTAAGTAGGAAAGTCAGTTAAGAACAAATTCTCATTGACAATGACAGCCTACCGGGGAACAGTGAGTTAACTGCCTTATTCAGAGGCAGAACAACAGCTCTGGGATCCGATCCAGCAACCTTTCGGTTACTGGCCCAACGCTCTAACCACTAGGCTACCTGCCGCCCCAAAAGTTAGATTTAAAAGGTTGAATTATTCTTAGTAAAAATGACCCTATAGATTTGTATTTTATTTTTTTGACATTGTTTGTGGATGTTTTAACCAGAATAACGTTGAGTATAAAGATTGACCATTTTGATAGTAGCAGTTATCTGTTGGATCAGATTAGATCAATTTAATACTGTGTTTACCAGACAATAAATACACGTTCAATTGCATTTAATCGTTAGTTAAACACAAATTAATACATTTATTTTGTTTGAAACAAATGACAATAATTTCAACAAACATTCAACTCCAAGCCCAACTTGCTCACTACAAACCAGAGAAAAACTAGGAAAGCTCTTCCTGACTACACCAGTCCCCTGCTTAGCTACAGTAAACAACTACTGTACACATACACAACATGTAGACTAAATCCTTCACTTCCTATTCCATAGAGCTCTGACTAAAAGTAGCCTGACCCTGGGAAAAGCCCTGGAAAAGCCAGAGCTACTCATACAAAATAAAACCCTCCCAGGGCCCCGGACCCCTTCCCACAGTACCTGCAGTATGCATCAACTTGATTAAGTCCACTGTAGTAGAAAAGCTGGGCCGGCTGCAGCTTTTTTGCAGAATCAATGAGGGGGTAGGAGAAAAAAAAATGCAAACTGTGGAAGACAGATGCAAAGCGGAGGAGATGTTGGAGGGGAATGAGATACCTCCTCCTGAACACAGATCCGCACACACACTAACTCCCAGTCTGTGCATTAGAATAAAAGACTGGGGGATGGCAGCCTGTCAGCTGCTCTGACATCATGTTCAGATGGAAATGCTACCTCCAGCTGTGCTCCTTTTACAGCCATATGCTACTCCTCTACACTCTGCCACCAGCCTCTCCTTTATACAACTTTGTTTCTTTTTTCTCTCCTCTCTCTAAAAAAAGGGGGTACATGTATTGAGGTGCTTGGGTGGAGAACTAGACAACTCCCCCCTACCTCTTCACTCTAAAGGATAACTTAAGAAAATAGGTCTGTGTGAAAACCAACACTTTTTTTCTAACCTAGTTTCCTGCGCAATGAATTTAAATACCCTCAAGTTTGTGTGTGTTTTTTTTTGCCGCCTGCTCTCCTTCCAGTAACCATAAACAAAGGCCAGCACAGCCCATTTTCAACTGACAGATCCACGCAGCTGATATTGTTTTCAACTTTTGTATGGTTCACTGCCCTTGCCATTACCGTAATTCATTTCCCTAACCCTTTTGTATGGTTCACTGCCCTTGCCATTACCGTAATTCATTTCCCTAACCCTTTTGTATGGTTCACTGCCCTTGCCATTACCGTAATTCATTTCCCTAACCCTTTTGTATGGTTCACTGCCCTTGCCATTACCGTAATTCATTTCCCTAACCCTTTTGTATGGTTCACTGCCCTTGCCATTACCGTAATTCATTTCCCTAACCCTTTTGTATGGTTCACTGCCCTTGCCATTACCGTAATTCATTTCCCTAACCCTTTTGTATGGTTCACTGCCCTTGCCATTACCGTAATTCATTTCCCTAACCCTTTTGTATGGTTCACTGCCCTTGCCATTACCGTAATTCATTTCCCTAACCCTTTTGTATGGTTCACTGCCCTTGCCATTACCGTAATTCATTTCCCTAACCCTTTTGTATGGTTCACTGCCCTTGCCATTACCGTAATTCATTTCCCTAACCCTTTTGTATGGTTCACTGCCCTTGCCATTACCGTAATTCATTTCCCTAACCCTTTTGTATGGTTCACTGCCCTTGCCATTACCGTAATTCATTTCCCTAACCCTTTGGACAACTGACAGAAAAAGGTAGAAAATAACAATGGGAACAATCGTATTGACCTCATGGGTGATATTCTAAATGAAACAAAAACTATACTATTCCTTAATGGGCTGCCTAAAACTGACTACAGCTTCTGCTTTCTTTTGTGAAAGTATTCCACTCTTTCGTGTGAATATTTCAGTGGGTATTTTTATTCCACAAGGAATTCATTTATCTGCCATGTGAATGGATCACAGCCACACATCTATATGCAGCACATTATTATTCATATGAAACAATAACAATAATAAACAATAACAATAGACTGCTCCCACACATTGGCTAACCGGGCTATCTGCATTGTGTCCCGCCACCCGCCAACCCCTCTTCTATGCTACTGCTACTCTCTGTTCATCATATATGCATAGTCACTTTAACCATATCTACATGTACATACTACCTCAATCAGCCTGACTAACCGGTGTCTGTATGTAGCCTCACTACTTTTATAGCCTCGCTACTGTATATATTCTGTCTTTTTACTGTTGTTTTATTTCTTTACTTACCTATTGTTCACCTAACACCTTTTTTGCACTATTGGTTAGTAAGTAAGCATTTCACTGTAAGGTCTACTACACCTGTTGTATTTGGCGCACGTGACAAATAAACTTTGATTTGATCATATATTAACATTTTTTTTGTGTAGCCTATATAGATGTGAACTTTACATTCAAGACATTCAACATGTTCCTGTTGACATAAGGGGCATTTCTTAAATGTATTTTATTTTTTATTTCACCTTTATTTAACCAGGTAGGCTAGTTGAGAACAAGTTCTCATTTACAACTCCGACCTGGCCAAGATAAAGCAAAGCAGTGCGACACAAACAACACAGAGTTACACAAACATACACAAACGTACAGCCAATAACACAATAGAAAAATCTATATATATTTAGGGACTGCGGTTGAAAATTAGCCGGCTGGCTAAAACCGGCACTTTTACTGAAACGTTGATTAATGTGCACTGTCCCTGTAAAAATAAAATAAACTAAAAAAAATATTTAAAAAAACTATATACAGTGTGTGCAAATGTAGTAAGATTAGGGAGGTAAGACAATAAATAGGCCATAGTGGCAAAATAATTACAATTTAGCAAATAAATACTGGAGTGATAGATGTGCAGAAGATGAATGTGCAAGTAAAGATACCAGGGTGCAAAGGAGCAAAAAAAACAATATGGGGATCAGGTAGGTGAGTGGGCTATTTACAGATGGGCTGTGTACAGCTGCAGTGATCGGTAAGCTGCTCTGACAGCTGATGCTTCAGGTTAGTGAGGGAGATATAAGACTCCAGCTTCAGTGATGTAATATAATTCTCAAGTTTTGTTATTAAAATGTACAAGATCAAAACCTTTAGGAATTCATTGCAATTTATGCTAATGAGTGTAGCCTATACTTTAGAAAGAGGAGAAACACACGAATATATAGGCCATATGTAGGCTGATAGAACAAACCTATGGCCAGATATCGTATGTTATTCATATATATCTTTACATTACCTTCAAATCAGTGACGCTGCAGGCAAATGGGAAAATTGGAGTTGCACCTAAATAATTAGCCTTTATTACCGATTCAGGATCCGAGGCTTTCACAGAACAGTCTAGTCCTTTCACACACAAAAAAGGATATCATGTATCAATAAATAGCCCTAGAGTGTGTTTGGGTAATTGGTAACAATGTTACAACATTAATATTACAATTTGCAACACATAACACTTAATCCAAATATATACATTGTATCATTGCCATCGCCTTTCTTTGGATTAGCATCGTCTACAAAAAGATCAAAAGCTAGGAAACAACTGTCATAAATTAGCCATTACTTCCATAAACTTCTTGAGTCCGGACATGACACACTACTACCGATACAAGCAACTGATCAATGTATCTGTTAACCTCTGTAGGCTACTCCTCCAGAGTCTGGCTACCAACATTTCTCTCCGCTGCTGGTTCCAGAATGGAAGACTGTCGCGAGCAACACAACAGAACATTCGCAAGACTACAAATACAATATCTCTCGCGCGCACACACTAACGCAATCAAGCTAGCTAGCCACGGTGGTTAAACAAAAAAAAAGTACACGTTCGATCAGTAGTAGGCTATAGCAGTTCTGTAGCAGGCCCCGATGCAATGCCGACAGGCACTACGAAGGAGCTAACATAGCAACTATTATGTGAACACAACAGTCGCTAGAAAGGATTATTACTTTTTCCTCTTTCATTCTTTAACCTCCTTTCATCACCCTTTCGGACTGTGGTATTAAAGGCACTTACAGACAACAAGCTCCAATGTCTTCCGGCGTCCTTCGTCAAATCCTATTGAGGCTGAAAAATAACTAGATTGACTTTCAACAAATGTCCATAACAACCTGCAGTGGCAGGAAAGACGGACCGAGCGAGCGGACAGAGAAGGGCTGCGGCAGCCAGATGTTTCCGAGCTGTTGCTACTAAACTCCAGCTACGGTAGAGGCGTCTGACTGGCAGCGCAAAGGCCAATAGTGCTTGTGATAAGAAAAGTGAAGGCAAATTGGAAGCAGTCGTTGAAGAGGGAGGGATATGTCTACTGGGTGTAGGTTGACACCAGGCAACAGTGAGAAGGCAGAAAAAAGGCCAAGCGAACTGGTTCCCTGAACAGACTGGCGCAGAGCACAGAGTGAGCGAGAGGCTGAGCGCAGGGTTTCGTGGGTACTGTAGTCATGCTTCGACCAATAGAGAAGAAGAACAGGTGCACTACCTTCATATTGTTGAAATAAAACTTTTGTCACCGGGTACAACATGAGGACTGCAACGAAAAAGGTCTGCGAATATAAGGCAATTCACGCGTAAAATAACTCCGTTGGAAGCGAGCAGAATGCATCAAGGTAGCACAATCAATTGTTCATTCATTGGTTTGAATAAAGTGATTTTCTTTCTAGGCAATTTTTTCTGGCTTTAGTAATCTTCCTATTGCCATGGGATAGCCTATAGATTTTGCAAGAATATTAAATAGTTTATGATGAATAGGTTAGCCTATCATAGTAGTCCTATGTCTATAGTCCTATCATTAGACAATGCTTAGCCGACTAAACTCAACTTTATGATTTACGTTGGAGTTGTGCGGTGACTAGCGTGTGCGGACTGGAGCTCCGACATCACATAAAATGTACTTTTTCATTTAAAAAAACGACTGATGTCAGCAACCAAAGAAAATCTACCCGAAATCAGTATCTTAAAAACATTAATCTAAACGTAATTTTATGTGAAGTCGGATTACCCTTCCGCCCACGCTAGATGCAGTCGACTCCATAGTAAATCACGGAGTTGAGTTTAGTCGGCTAAACTATGATAAACTATCAGCAGGTTCATTCACTAGCGATACAATTAATGGCCTAAGTCTCTGTTTATTACAGTGTGTCTCAGGGACATACAATAACCATGTCTTGATTTGATGTCGAATACGTCCACTCTCACGTCAATAATTAGCCTAATGTAATTAAAAACGAATAGGCTACTTTGTATTTCTATTTGTAATATATGTTATATTGTACAACACTATAACTTCATTTAAAGACGAGCAACATTTTGCTGAAGTTGCATGTCTCCTTTGATGTGGGTTTAGGTCATATCTTATAGGCAAGATATTCTAAGACTTGGTGAGAACCGTATAGGTGATAAACACGTTATAAAACATTATATACTGTATTATAATATGGAGGTTCAAACTTCAGTCAATTTCGAGACATTTCATTAGAGCATCCAGTTTTGTAAGTAACGTAAAAAGTTGCACCGAGTGCCAGGGCAGTGATCACACATGCAGGACCGTAAATCTGGAGAACAAGAGAATCAGTTTGTGACTACAATCACATGAACAAAGATATAGGGGCCCCAAAGTTAACATGGGCCTATTGAGAGGTATTTCATGCATTTTCGAAGTGGTGTGATGTTATGTCTTACAGATGCTCCATATGTACATAAATACCAAATAACAGGTTGCTTGTGTATTGAGGTTGTAGTGGAAATCCAGTCTGGACATTTACATTCCTAAATTTGTCCCAGTAAACTAATTGGTGTTACTAATATAGTTCAAAACACAGTAATGATTCACAGTACTTAATCAAAAAATATATTACATCTTTAAATGCACATAATGGCCTCATTATGTGACAAATTAGTGAATAATAACAGCATTGTTTGTAACAGATTACAATCCAGTAGTTGCTCTCTCTGATTATAGGAAAGCTCTGAGTAATTATCACATCAAATTATGTGATGATATGTCTATGTACCCAATTTGAATAACTGCTTCTGAATAAAATCTTCTGAAGATTTTTGAAAACAAGCAGGTATTGAGAAAATGCCCACTACATATTTTGAAAAAGTTATTCCATATTTGAACAATGTTTTAAAAAACCTACTATTTATTTTGATAAATGCTTCAATTATGGATGGCTTGACATGAATGATCTTATTGATACTTAGGTTTCACTTTTTCACTTCTGAAATGTGTATTATTGTCAGAGGTACAGTAAAATCCAAACGCAATCACCAGCACTGTTTGAAACCTGACACCAATGTGTTGTGCTCCTCCATCACTCAGAAGCCCCAGTGATTTACATAAACATTTTTACTTTAAAACTCCTTTTGATCCCAAAATGATTTTTGAGTCAACAGATGCTGGGCTGGAACAGACTTGTGCCCAAAACAGAGATCTTTGAAATTGTACTTTCTGCAGTTCTCTGTTCAAAACCAATGTCAAATATGATTTCTAAATGTTGCCCATTTAGAGATTCCTTTTCATTTAGCAGTGAAGGACATTGAGAAAAGTCATTTTCAGCCTAACAATATAAAAGATGAAAATGCACCGGTATAATTTTGAGCAACATGATGTATGTGACAATTAATCATTCCACAAAAGCATTGCATTTCTTTGCAATTATGGAATTGGAAATAAAAACATTATTATCTTTGTATATGTGTCAATATAAGGTTGGATATTTACATACAGCAGCAAATGAATTTCTCTGCATTTTGAGAGAGAGAGACTGGCCTGTCTCTACAGTGATATACTATACACCAGCCTCTCCTTCTGCATTCCTTCCTCTTGGGGTCACTGTGGATTCCATGTTTGGGCTCCACATCTCTCTGACTGTCACAGTACAGGCAGAACATTTTTAATAGTGATCAATGCCCACTGTAGTAGTCACATATTCAACGTACATATTTAATGATGAGAAATTATTAAATTATGCTAAAAATATGATTGATTTGTTTGTAAATGTAAATTACATGCCATTGTTCTCTATAAGGTCTTGTACATATCTTGTACATTTTTTCTTTTACACTTGTTTGGTTTCTTTATATGACACAGATGCCAACAGAGAATGTATGTTATATAGAAGTTATGTTTGGATTGTCTTATAGCTCTATTTGACATTCTAAGCAAAAAAAAGCAACAAAGTAAAATACATTTTTAAGCAATGTCTGTAAGGCCTTTTCAACAGAGTACACA
Source organism: Oncorhynchus gorbuscha (assembly GCF_021184085.1). Taxonomy (NCBI): domain Eukaryota; kingdom Metazoa; phylum Chordata; class Actinopteri; order Salmoniformes; family Salmonidae; genus Oncorhynchus; species Oncorhynchus gorbuscha. The sequence goes on from NC_060178.1 coordinate 100,320,426, forward strand.
AAATCCCCCTCCATGTCCTCAATAACGACACACAATGACATGAAAACCTTTGTGCCCTATGAGTTCTGTAACAGACAACTCACCATTTTTGCTCGTCTGTGACTCAACGACTTCGCCCTCGGTCAGAGGGGAATAAGGCAGCCCCACAAGAGTTACACACACAGGAGGTACACACACATTACAATGGTTGTTTTAAAGCAGTCATTTCGGACGACTGTGTGATCACGCTCTCCGTAACCAATGTGAGCAAGACCTTTAAACAGGTCAACATTCACAAGGCCGCGGGGCCAGACAGATTACCAGGACGTGTACTCAGAGCATGCGCGGACCAACTAGCAAGTGTCTTCACTGACATTTTCAACCATTCCATGACCAAGTCTGTGATACCTACATGAAGACCAACATATTCCCTGTGCCCAAGAAAGCTGAGGTAACCTGCCTAAATGACTACCAGTAGCCATGAAGTGCTTTGAAAGGCTGTTCATGGCACACATCAACACCATCATCCCTAGATCCACTCCAATTCGCATACCGCTGCGACAGATCCACAGATGAGTCCATCTCAATCGCACTCCACACTGCCCTTTCCCACCTGGACAAAAGGAACACCTTTGTGAGAATGCTGTTCACTGACTACAGCTCAGCGTTCAACACCATAGTGTCCACAAAGCTCATCACTAAGCTAAGGATCCTGGGACTAAACACCTCCCTCTTCAACTGGATCCTGGACTTCCTGAAGGTCCACCCCCAGGTGATAAGGGTAGGTAACAACACATCCCCCACGCTGATCCTCAACATATGTATGTACGGTCACTCTGGGGACAACGTCATCGATGCACTTATTGATGAAGCCAATGACAGATGTGGTGTACTCCTCAATGCCATCTGAGGAATCCCGGAACATATTCCAGTCGGTGCTAGCAAAACAGTCCTGTAGCTTAGCATCTGCTTCATCTGACCAATTTTTTTATTGAGCTAGTCACTGGTGCTTCCTGCTTTAATTGTGCTTGTAAGCAGGAATCAGGAGGATAGAAATATGGTCAATGTGCCAAATGGAGGGTGAGGGAGAGCTTTGTATGCGTCTCTGTGTGTGGAGTAAAGGTGGTCCAAAGTTGTTTTCCCTCTGGTTGCACATTTAACATGCTGATAGAAATTTGGTCAAATGGATTTAAAGTGCAATAAGGAAGGGCTCCATGTTGGGGCAATAAGGAAGCGGCTACTAGGAAGTGCAGGGCCATAAATTAAGGTTACAGCTCAACGATGGAAAACAGGATAATACATGCGGGCAGCAGAGGCATCATGCCCATAGGGGGCACAGGGGGCATGTGCCTCTTCAGATTGGTCATGTGGGGGGCACAGGGGGCATGTGCCTCTTCTGATTGGTCCTGTGGGGGCGCAGGGGGCATGTGCCACTTCTGATTGGTCCTGTGGGGGCACAGGGGGCATGTGCCTCTTCTGATTGGTCCTGTGGGGGGGGCATGTGCCTCTTCAGATTGGTCCTGTGGGGGCACAGGGGCATGTGCCTCTTCAGATTGGTCCTGTGGGGGGCACAGGGGGCATGTGCCTCTTCAGATTGGTCCTGTGGGGGGCACAGGGGCATGTGCCTCTTCAGATTGGTCCTGTGGGGGACACAGGGGGCATGTGCCTCTTCAGATTGGTTCTGTGGGGGACACAGGGGCATGTGCCTCTTCAGTTTGGTCCTGTGGGGGGCACAGGGGGCATGTACCTCTTCAGATTGGTCCTGTGGGGGACACAGGGGGCATGTGCCTCTTCAGATTGGTCCTGTGGGGGACACAGGGGCATGTGCCTCTTCAGTTTGGTCCTGTGGGGGGCACAGGGGGCATGTACCTCTTCAGTTTGGTCCTGTGGGGGTCACACACAGGACCAACGACATGCCACTGACTTTGCGTAAGGCCAATGTGTCTATGTATGCGGATGACTCAACGCTGTGCACGTCAGCTACTACAGCGACTGAAATGACTGTAACGCTTAACAGCAGTTAGTTTTGGAATAATGTTAGTCCTAAATATTTCCAAATATTGCCCCAACATGGAGCCCTTCCTTATTGCACCAAAATGGAGCCCTTCCTTATTGCACCAAAATGGAGCCCTTCCTTATTGCCCCAACATGGAGCCCTTCCTTATTGCACCAAAATGGAGACCTTCCTTATTGCACCAAAATGGAGCCCTTCCTTATTGCACCAAAATGGAGCCCTTCCTTATTGCCCCAACATGGAGCCCTTCCTTATTGCACCAAAATGGAGACCTTCCTTATTGCACCAAAATGGAGCCCTTCCTTATTGCACCAACATGGAGCCCTTCCTTATTGCACCAACATGGAGCGCTTCCTTATTGCACCAAAATGGATCCCTTCCTTCCTTATTGCACCAACACAGAGTCCTTCCTTATTGCACCAACATGGAGCCATTCCTTATTGCCCCAACATGGAGCCCTTCCTTATTGAACCAATATGGAGCCCTTCCTTATTGCCCCAACACAGAGCCCTTCCTTATTGCACCAACATGGAGCCCTTCCTTATTGCACCAATATGGAGCCCTTCCTTATTGCACCAACATGGAGCCCTTCCTTATTGCACCAACACAGAGCCCTTCCTTATTGCACCAATATGGAGCCCTTCCTTATTGCACCAAAATGGAGCCCTTCCTTATTGCACCAATATGGATCCCTTCCTTATTGCACCAACATGGAGCCCTTCCTTATTGCACCAACATGGAGCCCTTCCTTATTGCACCAATATGGAGCCCTTCCTTATTGCACCAACATTGAGCCCTTCCTTATTGCACCAACATGGAGCCCTTCCTTATTGAACCAATATGGAGCCCTTCCTTATTGCCCCAACACAGAGCCCTTCCTTATTGCACCAACATGGAGCCTTTCTTATTGCACCAATATGGAGCCCTTCCTTATTGCACCAACATGGAGCCCTTCCTTATTGCACCAACACAGAGCCCTTCCTTATTGCACCAATATGGAGCCCTTCCTTATTGCACCAAAATGGAGCCCTTCCTTATTGCACCAATATGGATCCCTTCCTTATTGCACCAACATGGAGCCCTTCCTTATTGCACCAACATGGAGCCCTTCCTTATTGCACCAACACAGAGCCCTTCCTTATTGCACCAACATGGATCCATTCCTTATTGCACCAACACAGAGCCCTTCCTTATTGCCCCAATATGGAGCCCTTCCTTATTGCACCAACATGGAGCCCTTCCTTATTGCACCAATATGGAGCCCTTCCTTATTGCACCAACATGGAGCCCTTCCTTATTGCACCAACACAGAGCCCTTCCTTATTGCCCCAACACAGAGCCCTTCCTTATTGCACCAACATGGAGCCCTTCCTTATTGCACCAATATGGAGCTCTTCCTTATTGCACCAACATGGAGCCCTTCCTTATTGCACCAATATGGAGCCCTTCCTTATTGCACCAATATGGAGCCCTTCCTTATTGTACCAACACAGAGCCCTTCCTTATTGCACCAACATGGAGCCATTCCTTATTGCACCAACACAGAGCCCTTACTTATTGCACCAACATGTAGCCCTTCCTTATTGCACCAACATGGAGCCCTTCTTTATTGCACCAATATGGAGCCCTTCCTTATTGCACCAAAATGGAGCCCTTCCTTATTGCACCAATATGGAGCCCTTCCTTATTGCCCCAAAATGGAGCCCTTCCTTATTGCACCAACATGGAGCCCTTCCTTATTGCACCAATATGGAGCCCTTCCTTATTGCACCAATATGGAGCCCTTCCTTATTGCACCAACATGGAGCCCTTCCTTATTGCACCAACACAGAGCCCTTCCTTATTGCACCAATATGGAGCCCTTCCTTATTGCACCAAAATGGAGCCCTTCCTTATTGCACCAATATGGATCCCTTCCTTATTGCACCAACATGGAGCCCTTCCTTATTGCACCAACATGGAGCCCTTCCTTATTGCACCAACACAGAGCCCTTCCTTATTGCACCAACATGGATCCATTCCTTATTGCACCAACACAGAGCCCTTCCTTATTGCCCCAATATGGAGCCCTTCCTTATTGCACCAACATGGAGCCCTTCCTTATTGCACCAATATGGAGCCCTTCCTTATTGCACCAACATGGAGCCCTTCCTTATTGCACCAACACAGAGCCCTTCCTTATTGCCCCAACACAGAGCCCTTCCTTATTGCACCAACATGGAGCCCTTCCTTATTGCACCAATATGGAGCTCTTCCTTATTGCACCAACATGGAGCCCTTCCTTATTGCACCAATATGGAGCCCTTCCTTATTGCACCAATATGGAGCCCTTCCTTATTGTACCAACACAGAGCCCTTCCTTATTGCACCAACATGGAGCCATTCCTTATTGCACCAACACAGAGCCCTTACTTATTGCACCAACATGTAGCCCTTCCTTATTGCACCAACATGGAGCCCTTCTTTATTGCACCAATATGGAGCCCTTCCTTATTGCACCAAAATGGAGCCCTTCCTTATTGCACCAATATGGAGCCCTTCCTTATTGCCCCAAAATGGAGCCCTTCCTTATTGCACCAACATGGAGCCCTTCCTTATTGCACCAACACAGAGCCCTTCCTTATTGCCCCAACACAGAGCCCTTCCTTATTGCACCAACATGGAGCCCTTCCTTATTGCACCAATATGGAGCCCTTCCTTATTGCACCAACATGGAGCCCTTCCTTATTGCACCAATATGGAGCACTTCCTTATTGCACCAATATGGAGCCCTTCCTTATTGCACCAACACAGAGCCCTTCCTTATTGCACCAACATGGAGCCATTCCTTATTGCACCAACACAGAGCCCTTCCTTATTGCACCAACATGTAGCCCTTCCTTATTGTACCAACATGGAGCCCTTCTTTATTGCACCAATATGGAGCCCTTCCTTATTGCACCAAAATGGAGCCCTTCCTTATTGCACCAATATGGAGCCCTTCCTTATTGCCCCAAAATGGATCCCTTCCTTATTGCACCAACATGGAGCCCTTCCTTATTGCACCAACATGGAGCCCTTCCTTATTGCACCAACACAGAGCCCTTCCTTATTGCACCAATATGGAGCCCTTCCTTATTGCACCAAAATGGAGCCCTTCCTTATTGCACCAATATGGAGCCCTTCCTTATTGCACCAACATGGAGCCCTTCCTTATTGTACCAATATGGAGCCCTTCCTTATTGCACCAACGTGGAGCCCTTCCTTATTGCACCAACGTGGAGCCCTTCCTTATTGCCCCAACATGGAGCCCTTCCTTATTGCACCAACACAGAGCCCTTCCTTATTGCCCCAATATGGAGCCATTCCTTATTGCACCAACACAGAGCCCTTCCTTATTGCACCAACATGGAGCCCTTCCTTATTGCACCAACATGGAGCCCTTCCTTATTGCACCAATATGGAGCCCTTCCTTTTTTGCACCAACATGGAGCCCTTCCTTATGGCACCAACATGGAGCCCTTCCTTATTGCACCAATATGGAACCCTTCCTTTTTTGCACCAACACAGAGCCCTTCCTTATTGCACCAACATGGAGCCCTTCCTTATTGCACCAACATGGAGCCCTTCCTTATTGCACCAATATGGAGCCCTTCTTTTTTTGCACCAACATGGAGCCCTTCCTTATTGTACCAATATGGAGCCCTTCCTTATTGCACCAACATGGAGCCCTTCCTTATTGCACCAACATGGAGCCCTTCCTTATTGCACCAATATGGAGCCCTTCCTTTTTTGCACCAACATGGAGCCCTTCCTTATTGCACCAATATGGAGCCCTTCCTTATTGCACCAACATGGAGCCCTTCCTTATTGCACCAACGTGGAGCCCTTCCTTATTGCCCCAACATGGAGCCCTTCCTTATTGCACCAACACAGAGCCCTTCCTTATTGCATCAACATGGAGCCCTTCCTTATTGCACCAACATGGAGCCCTTCCTTATTGCACCAATATGGAGCCCTTCTTTTTTTGCACCAACATGGAGCCCTTCCTTATTGTACCAATATGGAGCCCTTCCTTATTGCACCAACATGGAGCCCTTCCTTATTGCACCAACGTGGAGCCCTTCCTTATTGCACCAACATGGAGCCCTTCCTTATTGCACCAACGTGGAGCCCTTCCTTATTGCCCCAACATGGAGCCCTTCCTTATTGCACCAACACAGAGCCCTTCCTTATTGCATCAACATGGAGCCCTTCCTTATTGCACCAACATGGAGCCCTTCCTTATTGCACCAACATGGAGCCCTTCCTTATTGCACCAACGTGGAGCCCTTCCTTATTGCCCCAACATGGAGCCCTTCCTTATTGCACCAACACAGAGCCCTTCCTTATTGCATCAACATGGAGCCCTTCCTTATTGCACCAACATGGAGCCCTTCCTTATTGCACCAACATGGAGCCCTTCCTTATTGCACCAATATGGAGCCCTTCCTTTTTTGCACCAACATGGAGCCCTTCCTTATTGCACCAATATGGAGCCCTTCCTTATTGCACCAACATGGAGCCCTTCCTTATTGCACCAACGTGGAGCCCTTCCTTATTGCCCCAACATGGAGCCCTTCCTTATTGCACCAACACAGAGCCCTTCCTTATTGCATCAACATGGAGCCCTTCCTTATTGCACCAACATGGAGCCCTTCCTTATTGCACCAATATGGAGCCCTTCTTTTTTTGCACCAACATGGAGCCCTTCCTTATTGTACCAATATGGAGCCCTTCCTTATTGCACCAACATGGAGCCCTTCCTTATTGCACCAACATGGAGCCCTTCCTTATTGCACCAATATGGAGCCCTTCCTTTTTTGCACCAACATGGAGCCCTTCCTTATTGCACCAATATGGAGCCCTTCCTTATTGCACCAACATGGAGCCCTTCCTTATTGCACCAATATGGAGCCCTTCTTTTTTTGCACCAACATGGAGCCCTTCCTTATTGTACCAATATGGAGCCCTTCCTTATTGCACCAACATGGAGCCCTTCCTTATTGCACCAACATGGAGCCCTTCCTTATTGCACCAATATGGAGCCCTTCCTTTTGCACCAACATGGAGCCCTTCCTTATTGCACCAATATGGAGCCCTTCCTTATTGCACCAACATGGAGCCCTTCCTTATTGCACCAACGTGGAGCCCTTCCTTATTGCCCCAACATGGAGCCCTTCCTTATTGCACCAACACAGAGCCCTTCCTTATTGCATCAACATGGAGCCCTTCCTTATTGCACCAACATGGAGCCCTTCCTTATTGTACCAATATGGAGCCCTTCCTTTTTTGCACCAACATGGAGGCCTTCCTTATTGCACCAATATGGAGCCCTTCCTTATTGCCCCAACATGGAGCCCTTCCTTATTGCACCAACATGGAGCCCTTCCTTTTTTGCACCAACACAGAGCCCTTCCTTCACAGTTGAGTGGTAGCGTGTCTGGAATGAAACCAGGTCATGAAAACCCCCCAAGTAGAGAGAAAAGTTGACTCGTGTCACCTAAGACACGAGGGTTAATACAATGCCTATGAAGTTTCATACAATGGGTGGATGTTGAGGGACTGCTTATTGTAAAAATACAAGGATGGTTTAATTACGATGGGAAGTGTATAGAAATAGACAGGGAACTGCTAATCCTAACCCTAAAATAACCTGAAAGGAATGTTGAGGTAACCAATAATGCTGAGCTAGGAGAGCGTAGGAAGAATGGCTTGGAGAATTGATTAGCTCCACCAAAGACAATATTGCAGTGTAAATAAATAATGATCTATCAATTTCAAATGCACCCATCTTATTGGGCCAGGGGAACAGCTGCTGTCTCCCAGAGCCCAGAGAGAGCCTCTCGAGGTGCAGCATCTGTTTAGGGAGGTGGGGGCCTGGGGGGGGGGGGGGGCTCTCTGGTGTGTAGGCATCAGGAGCCAACTGTGTGCTTAACTTGTTTATCAACAGATGGCGTGGATCATCTTATATATATATATATATATATACAAAAATTGGTTTTGGATTTATGTTTGTCAATTAAGCATTTCTCATGACGACAGTCTGGTGCTGGTGAGCTTTACAGCAATGTTTAACTCTGTAATGGAAGGCGGCTTTGCAGTTTGATTTACTGTAATATTACATCGGTCTTGTTGATAAACCCCTTCTAATCATGTATTTGTGATGTGTGTTTTTGGTTTCTCTTCCTCCTAAGTATGAAGGTATTACAAATGTTAGCCTCCGAGCTAATTTCCTCACACAGCTGTTGTCTAATTCCGACATTTGGACAGGGTTCAGTGTCCCATGCCAAATGTAGGCCCTGTGGGCCCTTTAGAAACATTAAAGTGGCATCAGTTCTCCGTTTATATGACAGTGCAAAACAACCAGGTGTTTGCAAATTCTCGTCATGATAGAAGTAAGGCAGCAGGAAAGGTTTGTTTAAAGGTTCAACATTTCACAGTCCTTACTTAATATCACAAAAGTACCCTGTGAATTTGCAGCTCTCTATATCTTCAAAGCGGTATTGGAGGAGAGAATATTTGACCTCAGAGTTATAACTTCAGACACTGCATTACTCTGAGGAAGTTGACCAACAGATGTTCGAGATCGGTGTCCTCTATCCTCATTGCCACATGGCCTGAAAATGTCCATTGACAAAGCAGGCGGCAGCTCTCACATTGCAGGAGGATGCTGGCTGACTACCTCTTGGCTTATAGGAGCCATTAACCAATTAGGCTTCCTGATATCCATCAGTGGGCAGGGACCAGTACTGCACAGCTCTGTCTGTCTGAGCTGCCTAGCCACCACAGACCTCTGGGCCATCTTCTTTTAGTTCACTCACTCACTCACTCACTCACTCACACTCACTCACTCACTCACTCACTCACTCACTCACTCACTCACTCACTCACTCACTCACTCACTCACTCACTCACTCACTCACTCACTCACTCACTCACTCACTCACTCACTCACTCACTCACTCACTCACTCACTCACTCACTCACTCACTCACTCACTCACTCACTCACTCACTCACTCACTCACTCACTCACTCACTTACGCAGTCACTCACGCAGTCACTCACTCACTCATGATTACTGTGTCTAAGACTAATCGTACCCCATTGAGTAGCTTCTATACACAGTAATGTGGTGCCACAACGGATGAATCCCAAATCAAAACAGCTTTCCAGTAGTAGTCATATGGGAATGGTGACAAATAAGAGGGAAAGCTGTGTAGGAGTAACTTTTGCTCTTACCAATCTGTCACATAAAATACAATTGTATTCAAATCAAATCAAATTTTATTGGTCACATACACATGGTTAGCAGATGTTAATGCGAGTGTAGAGAAATGCTTGTGCTTGTAGTTCCGACAGTGCAGCAATATCTAACAAGTAATCAAACAATTCCCCAACAACTACCTAATACACACAAATCTAAAGGGGTGAATGAGAATATGTACATATAAGTACATGACCGAGCAGCATAGGCAAGGTGCAGTAGATGATATAATTACAGTATATACATGTGATATGAGTAATGTAAGATATGAAAACATTATTATAGTGGCATTATTTAAAGTGGCATTGTTTAAAGTGACGAGTGATCCATTTATTAGAGTGGCCAGTGATTGGGTCTCAATGTAGGCAGCAGCTTCTCTGTGTTAGTGATGTCTGTTTAGCAGTCTGATGACCTTGAGATAGATGCTGTTTTTCAGTCTCTCGGTCCCAGCTTTGATGCACCTGTACTGACCTCGCCTTCTGGATGATAGCGGTGTGAACAGGCAGTGAATCGGGTGGTTGTTGTCCTTGATGATCTTTTTGGCCTTCCTATGACACCGGGTGCTGTAGGTGTCATGGAGGGCCGGTAGTTTGCCCCGGTGATGCGTTGTGCAGACCGCACCACCCTCTGGAGAGCCTTGCGGTTGAGGTTGTGATACAGCCTGAAAGGATGCTCTCGATTGTGCATCTGTAAAAGTTTATCAGGGTATTGGATGACAAGCCACATTTCCTCAGCCGCCTGAGGTTGAAGAGGCGCTGTTGCACATTTTTCAGTTTGTCTGTGATGTGTACGTCGAGGAACTTAAAACTTTCCACCTTCTCCTCTGCTATCCCTTCGATGTGGATGTGGATGGGGGGGTGGTTGCTTCCTCTGCTGTTTCCTGAAGTCCACGATCATCTCCTTTGTTTTGTTGAAGTTCAGTGAGAGGTTGTTTTTCTGACACCACACTTTGAGTGCCCTCACCTCCTCCCTGTAGGCTGTCTCGGCGTTGTTGGTAATCAAGCCTATTACTGTGTCATCTCTAAACTTGATGGTTGAGTTGGAGGTGTGCATGCCCACGCAGTCGTGGGTGAACAGGGAGTACAGGGGGGAGCTGAGCACGCACCCTAGTGGTTCCCCAGTGTTGAGGGTCAGGGTATATGTCACATACATGTGTTTAGCAGAGGTTATTGCAGGTGTAGTGAAATGCTTGTGTTTCTAGCTCCAACAGTGCGGCAATATTTAACAAGTAATATCTAACAACACACAATCTACAGTAAAGGAATGGAATTAAGAATATATAAATATTTGGATGAGCAATGTCAGAGCGGCATAGACTAACATACAGTAGAATTGGACAGAATACAGTATATACACTACTGGTCAAAAGCTTTAGAACACCCTCTCATTCAAGGGTTTTTATTTATGTTGACTATTTTCTACGTTGTTGAATAATAGTGAAGACATCAAAACTATGAAATAACACATATGTAATCATGTAGTAACCAAAAAAGTGTTAAACAAAAACAAAATATATTTTTTATTTGAGATTCTTCAAAGTAGCCACCCTTTGCCTTGATGACAGTTTTGCACACTCTTTGCTTTCTCTGAACCAGCTTCACCTGGAATGCTTTGCCAACAGTCTTGAAGGAGTTCACACATATGCTGAGCACTTGTTGGCTGCTTTTCCTTCACTCTGCGGTCCGACTCATCCCAAACCATCTCAATTTAATTGAGGCTGGGGGATTGTGGAGTCCAGGTCATCTGATGCAGCACTCCATCACTCTCCTTCTTGGTAAAATAGCTCATACACAGCCTGGAGGTGTGTTTTGGGTCATTGTCCAGTTGAAAAACAAATTATAGTCCCATAATGCCCAAACCAGATGGGATGGTGTATCGCTGCAGAATGCTGTGGTAGCCATGCTTGTTAAGTGTGCATTGAATTCTAAATAAATCACAGACAGGGTCACCAGCAAAGCACCCCCACATCATAACACCTCCTCAATGCTTTACGGTAGGAAATACACATGTGGAGATCATCCGTTCACCCGTAGCAGATGGAACCAAAAATCTCCAATTTGGACTCCAGACCAAAGGACAGATTTCCACCGGTCTTATGTCCATTGCTGGTGTTTTGTAGTGGTTTCTTAGCAGCAACTCGACCATGAAGGCCTGATTCATGCAGTCTCCTCTGAGCAGTTGATGTTGAGATCTGTCTGTTACTTGAAATCTGTGAAGCATTAATTTGGGCTGTAATTTCTGAGGCTGGTAACTCTAATGAACGTGTCCTCTGCAGCAGTGGTAACTCTGTCATGTTTGTCTTCCTTTCTTGTGTTTCCCTCTGCTGGTCTTATTTGGTCCTCACAAGAGCCAGTTTCTTTCATAACTATTTATTCTTTTGATCCGTGGTTCCTTTTTTGTATTCACCATGCTGTGACGTGTTTTTTGCCTTCATCAGACTTGAAGAAACTTTTATAGTTCTTGAAAATTTCCTCATGGACTGACCTTCATGTCTTAATGTATTGATGGAGTGTTGTTTCTCTTTGCTTATTTGTTCTTGCCATAATATGGACTTGGTCTTTTATTAAATTGGGCTATCTTCTGTATACCATCCCTACCTTGTCACACCACATTTGATTGACTCAAACGCATTAAGAAAGGAAGCAATTCCACAAATTCACTTTCAAGAAGGCACACCTGTTAATTCCTCATAAAGCTGGTTGAGAGAATACCAAGGGTGTGTAAAGCTGTCATCAAGGCAAAGGGGGGCTATTTGAAGAATCTGTTTAACACTTTTTTGGTTACTACATGATTCCATATTTGTTATTTCATAGTTTTGATATCTTCACTATTATTCTGCAACGTAAAAAATAGTAAAAATAAAGAAAAACCCTTGAATGAGTAGGTGTTCTAAAACTTTTGACCGGTAGTGTACATATGAGATGAGTAATACAAATATTATTAAAGTGACTAGTGTTTCAATTGTTAACGTGGCCAGTGATTTCAAGTCTATGTATAGGGCAGCAGTTATGTGCTTGTGAGGTCTCCTCCTGCACTCTAACTGATTATAGGCCTACCTATTTTATTTTTTCTTTATTTAACTAGGCAAGTCAGTTAAGAACAAATTCTTATTTTCAATGACGGCCTAGGAACAGTGGGTTAACTTCCTGTTCAGGGGAAGAACGACAGATTTGTACATTGTCAGCTCGGGGATGTGTGTGTGTGTGTGTGTGTGTGTGTGTGTGTGTGTGTGTGTGTGTGTGTGTGTGTGTGTGTGTGTGTGTGTGTGTGTGTGTGTGTGTGTGTGTGTGTGTGCGTGTGCGTGTGTGTGTGTGTGTGTGTGTGTGTGAGCAAGTGTGTGAGAAAGTGTGTGATCAAGTGTGTGAGCAAATGTGTGCCATAGCCACAACCTCAGCCAGTGTGAACATTTGCCTTGTGGAATGAATTCCCAGGAATGCCTAACCTGCGCCAGCTGTTGGAGACAAGCTACCTTTGCCAACAGTGCCTGCTCTGCCCACTGGATCATCAGTTCCAGCACTTCCATCTGTATCATTTGTACCAATTCTCTCTGCATCTGGACCTTCAATAGAAAGCATTCCAACAATGCTGGCCATGGCTAGCCTGCCAACTGTGCCAGATGTTTGAGCTGTAAGCCCCAGGCTAAATTCATGTATTTCTCTGCTCATTATTTGGGACTGGTAAATTGCAAATTATTTTAGCTTTCTCCACAACAAACCATCTATCAACGGGGAGACTTCAGTTGATGTTGGTGGTTGAAGGCTATTAGGAAGAGGTGGGAGGCAGATGGGGCTTTTATGAGGCCTGGCTCACTGTGAGGAGCCTTAGATTTCAGCTTCAGATGTGTTGGAGTGGGTTTGTAAGGATAAAGGGATTCTAAGCAATTGAGGCTTATATAATTAACATCTTGCCTGGTCTTACAGTAATCCTCATGAGACATGCCAATTTATGGAAAAACAGGTTATGGCAAAAACAGAGTCAGAAAATTAGCTTCATCATCTGCATCATTTAGGTATTGGTTGGATTGGGGTAGGTTTTGCTGTGATGCCCACCAAAGCGGCATCTGCCAGGGTTTATCAGCATGGGCTTCATCTGCAGGGCGGCACATGGCTTAGAGCCTCCTCACAGATGGTGAGAAACTCCCGGTCTGGACATCCTGCATGGGACTACCATCTACTGCATGGCAACCATTATCCACAGTCAAATGACACCGACGTCAACAAACTCTGGGATGTTTTTTACTCTCCAAAATTTGGCAAGGTGGTCATGGGTGGGTGATTCCAAAATGTGCCATGGAGTGGGTCAGTGATCTAATGATAATGATGATTGTCATAATGATGAGACCAAGGCGCAGCGTGAATAGAGTTCCACATATTTTTAATGAACTGAAACTCACCAAAACACCAACCAACTGAACCATGACGCTACTAGTGTGCACACAAGCACCTAACTGTAGACAAGATCCCACACCAGAAAGTAGGAAAAAGGGCAACCTAAATATGATCCCCAATCAGAGACAACGATAAACAGCTGTCTCTGATTGGGAACCATATCAGGCCCACATAGAAATACAAAAACCCTAGAAGAACAAAACTAACCCTAGATGAACAAAACTAACCCTAGATGAAGAAAACTAGAATACCAACTCTAGTCACACCCTGACCTAACCAAAATATAAAGAAAAAACAGAGATATATATATAAGGTTAAGGCGTGACAGCAGGTCATTTGCTTCATTTGTTTAAGTTATAAAACAATGACAGTAAAATGAGAATAAAGTCTTATTTCAAAACATGAATAATGTGTCAAAACATGTAATCTATTGTTCCATGTCGCAAGCATATTTCTGGGAAAATTGCCAAGAGACATTGCGATCACGTTGCTACAACAGTATTCAGTGGCTTTGCAGCATGGTCATATCATCCATCTATATCAACCAATGGATACCTCTTTTCTCTGTATCTCTATAGCACAATCACAGTGTAAGAGGTAGTGTCACTATTTTCAATATTGTTCTTTGGTAAATCAACATTTGAAAATGTTTTATTTGACTCAAGAGAGGTTATAACACGGATAACACAGATAAATTGTTGTCTGGCAGCTGTACTCCCTCGCGCCTCATTCTTACGAAAACAGACACTTGTTTCCAAGTTTGCATTAACATTTTAGGAAGATTGCCCTAGCTCCCCCGAGGACACCGTGGGCCACTGTAAAAATGCCTTGAGGGGGACCAAAGACAAACAATGAAGACATCAAGACAGCGACAGAACCACCCCAGAGGGGAGTGATGGTGGTAGGAGGAACGGATGTTATCCAGCTGTTGAAAACCAAACACAGTCTGGATGTCGAGATGAGTGTACCACAGACACTATTCCCCAGTGACAAGTCATGATGGCCCCACAGGAACCACAAAGTCAACAATGTTCCTAAAACGCAACAGAGGATAATATAGAAGAATGTGAAGGACTGGGGGCATTCCAGCTGTGTGTGTTAGTGTAGAGGAAGTCTCATCCAGCCGTGTTGACTTATGAGACAGATGCCTCACTGGGCACAGACATCAGTTCAACGTCTAGTTTTGATTTGCATTTAGTTGTTACCTAACTTAAATTCAATGTGAAATCAACAAAATATTTCACAATGTCATTGGAATTGATGACTCCAATGACGAAGTGCCCTTACGTTGATGACCTTTAGCAAGTCTGTTTTGGAATGGGTGGCCAGTAATAAACTGAACGTCTCTTAAGAGCATTGTATTTGGTACAAATCATTCCTTAAGTGCTAGACCTCAGCTGAATCTGGTAATGAAGGGTGTGGCTGTTGAACAAGTTGAGGAGACCAAATTACTTGGCGTTACCTTAGATTGTAAACTGTCACGGTCAAAACATATAGATTCAATGGTTGTAAAGATGGAGAGAGGTCTGTCCATAATAAAGAGGTACTCTGTTTATTTGACACCACACTCCAAAAAGCAAGTTCTGCTCTAGTTTAGTCTAATCTTGATTATTATCCAGTCGTGTGGTCCAGGGCTGCAAGGAAAGACCTAGTTAAATTGCAGCTGGCCCAGAACAGAGTGGCACGTTTTGCTTTTCATTGTAATCAGAGTGCTGATATAAATACTATGTATGCCAGACTCTCTTGGCTAAGAGTTGAGGAGAGACTGACTGCATCACTTCTTCTTTTTATAAGAAATCCCAAATTGTTTGCATAGTCAACTTACACACAGCTCTGACACACACACTTACCCCACCAGACATGCCACCAGGGGTCTTTCCACAGTCCCCAAATCCAGAACAAATTCAAGAAAGCGTACAGTATTATATAGAGCCATTATTGCATGGAACTTCCTCGATCTCATATTGCTCAAATAAACCGCAAACTTGGTTTCAAAAACCAGATGAAGCAACACTTCACAGCACAACACCTCTCCCCTATTTGACCTAGATAGTTGGTGTGTATGCACTGATATGCAGGCTACTTGTGCCTTTTTAAAATTGTATGTAGTTCTGTCCTTGAGCTGTTCTTGTCTATTGATGTTCTGCATTATGTCATGTTTTGTGTTGGACCCCAGGAAGAGTAGCTGCTGCTTTTTTAACAGCTAATGGGGATCCTAATAAAATACTGGATACCAAACCAGGGGTGACGGACACGTGTCCTGTAAAAAATGGTCATGAAAGATGGTATGGTCAGAGCCAGTTGTGCCATTACAAAAAGCAATGATGTGGACATACCAACTTTCAGAGATGCGGTGCAAAAACCTCACACACAATACTGGTCTGATTTTTTACTCTTCTCATTATCATAGCATTAGGGAGTGTTTAGCTCTGCATCAAGCTCCCTAGGTGAGAATGATAACTGAAGGATTCACCTTGAAGTAACAGAGCGATGCAATAAAGTATTCACATTAAAGTAACAGAGTGGTGCAATAAAGGATTCACATTAAAGTAACAGAGCGATGCAATAAAGGATTCACTTTAAAGTAACAGAGTGGTGCAATAAAGGATTCACATTAAAGTAACAGAGCGATGCAATAAAGGATTCACTTTAAAGTAACAGAGTGGTGCAATAAAGGATTCACATTAAAGTAACAGAGCGATGCAATAAAGGATTCACTTTAAAGTAACAGAGTGGTGCAATAAAGGATTCACATTAAAGTAACATGAGCGCTGCAATAAAGGATTCACATTAAAGTAACAGAGCGATGCAATAAAGGATTCACATTAAAGTAACAGAGTGGTGCAATAAAGGATTCACATTAAAGTAACATGAGCGATGCAATAAAGGATTCACATTAAAGTAACATGAGCGCTGCAATAAAGGATTCACATTAAAGTAACAGAGTGGTGCAATAAAGGATTCACATTAAAGTAACAGAGTGATGCAATAAAGGATTCACATTAAAGTAACAGAGCGATGCAATAAAGGATTCACTTTAAAGTAACAGAGTGGTGCAATAAAGGATTCACATTAAAGTAACAGAGCGATGCAATAAAGGATTCACATTAAAGTAACAGAGCGATGCAATAAAGGATTCACATTAAAGTAACAGAGCGATGCAATAAAGGATTCACTTTAAAGTAACAGAGTGGTGCAATAAAGGATTCACATTAAAGTAACAGAGCGATGCAATAAAGGATTCACATTAAAGTAACAGAGCGATGCAATAAAGTTGATGTGTCTTCATTCTCTTCCTGTGCCTGCCATCACCCAAGTAGCAACTTGACACTTGGCTTGGGTCCTGCCATCACCCAAGTAGGAACTTGACACATGGCTTGGCTCCCAGACACTGCACCATTGACTAGAGGACCAATGTGAGATGAGGTGCCGCTGGGTGCCATCAAATAACAGCATGCACAGAGCGATGCAATAAAGGATTCACTTTAAAGTAACAGAGCGATGCAATAAAGGATTCACATTAAAGTAACAGAGTGATGCAATAAAGGATTCACATCTTCTGGAAGTGGTGGAAACAGGAGTCATGGGAGAGAACACAGCAGCCTGCTGCCTCAGGGTGTTTGGGGCACCACTGTTAGGATGACACTCTAAATGACTGCTTCAGGTAGTAGCTGCATTGGCCAGAGGCAGAGAGATCCAACCACTGACTTGTCCAGAAGTCACTGTGTCTGGCACTGACTCCGTAGATGGACATTAGATAACATTGATGATACAGTATATTAAGATTGGTTGTAGTTTAGGGATACACAGCTCTCCACATCTATCTTTCACTGATGGGTGGCTCCCCATAATCATATTGTGCCAATCTGCAGAATATACAGTCGTCATAGTATGATTTGTTTGATTTGACGTGTCAGAGTGCTATGTGAGAAATAGGGAGTATTTGGTAATACCTAGCTTACCGACAGGAGCTGTCCTTCAGCTCAGCTCACATGCCATAGCAACCAAATAGGACCCAGCTATCTGGGTAAACATATAAAGGTAGTATTAACAGACACAGAAATACGCTATATATGCCTTTAATCTCAAACCTAAATGATATAACTAATATTTTGCTCTCATCTCATATTCATGATCAGCCAGAAGAGAGGCTGTTTGAACCTTTCCATTGTGGAATTAAACTGAGGGTAGAACGGATGAGAGGGGACTGCAGTCCCAGTCAGACCCAACCCGTGAAGGCCAGATTGGGCTGGCCTTGGGGAGAGCAGGGGGCTGCAGTCCCAGTCAGACCCAACCGGTGAAGGCCAGATTGGGCTGGCCTTGGGGAGAGCAGGGGGCTGCAGTCCCAGTCAGACCCAACCCGTGAAGGCCAGATTGGGCTGGCCTTGGGGAGAGCAGGGGGTTGCAGCTCCAGTCAGACCCAACCTGTGAAGTCCAGATTGGGCTGGTCTTGGGGAGAGCAGGGGGCTGCAGCTCCAGTCAGACCCAACCTGTGATGTCCAGATTGGGCTGGTCTTGGGGAGAGCAGGGGGCTGCAGCTCCAGTCAGACTCAACCTGTGAAGTCCAGATTGTGCTG